>NC_137916.1:4210827-4288327 GCF_963457725.1 Sprattus sprattus | reverse complement strand
TCATTATGTTTATGCCCTATATCAAATAAAAAGAAGACAAAAAAATAAAAGTAATTAAAAAACAGAACCCCGCCACAAACACACTCACACTAACAAACACACACACACGCTCACACTAACCCTATTTCACAACACACAGATGAGCAGATTAGCCCTTTGTTCTACTGCTTCCTCTGTGTCACACAGGGGGCTGAGAGACAGCCTGCAGGGGAGCCATGACCTGGCCTGTCCATATGCATGCACTCAACAAGCGCACAGTGTTGCACATGGCACACTGGATTGTCGGACACATGGATGTTTAGAAAGAACTGCTATCCACCAGTGTTCTTTTCATACTACATTTTAATCTCACTGGGTATTTTCCATCTTATTCTGTTGGATTCGAGGGCATAGTAAAACTTCAGCAATGAAATGGAACATTACCAAACCAAAACCGCAGGGAAGTGAAATACATGTTACAAAATTATTCTCCGGGTTCTATTCACTTGTTGGTTTTAGAGACTGACATCTGGGTAGATTTCCAGATGTGATAACTAACTGCTGCTCTTTGCTCTTCAGGATATTTCCCAACTGCGATGAGGCAAGCAGGTTCATGTCTGTTGAGCGGCTGAATGAAAGAAAACCACACTAGCACAGGGGTTGATGCTGAGAAATGTGAAATCCTTTTTATTCATTTTTGTCCATTTGAAATCTTTCCAGCATGAACCTTAGTGTTGTTTTTTCCTCACATACACATCAACATCAAAAACGGAGCATGTGCGGTTTATTCTCGACACACAACTTTCTTCAGTATTGTCTTTTTTTAATCATTTTAATTATTTATTTAGTCAAAACCATCAGTGAAAAAACACCAACATCACTGATCTTAACACACACTGAGAGGTGCAGGTGGGGCAAGAGAGGGTGTTGGGGGGGAGTGAGTGGGGGTACTTGGGGGGTAGATAACATGATCGGCAGCAAAAGGGACAACGAGGAAAAAACAAGAGGCATATCAATAGAAATGACAACAAGACAACACCCAGAGCTTTTAAAAAATAATATATAATAACAATAGAAAGAGAGGAAAATCCGTATAAAATCATTACAGTGTAGTCCAGGGGCTTGGGGAACTGTACATATATAACAACGCAATAATGACATCTTATTACATGGGGCGAAGGCCATAGAGGTGTGTGACACCCTGTGAGTGTGCGACTGCACGTCAGCACGTCAGCACGTTTCGAAAACAAACGACAGACTAAAGATCACACTCAATTACAGGTTTCTAGTAGAAAAGCAGGGCACTTCAATCGTTTATCATGATTAACACATTACGTTCAAATGCAGACCTGTCTGACACTCTGAACATTCTGGAGTAAAACAGGTGAAGGCCCTCACAGCGACTGACCGAGGGCCTCGGGGGCATCTTTTTTGAGGACAATCAAAAATGAATTGTGTGATATAATGATACAGCAGAGATAGGAAATAATTGAGTCATGCTGACTTCTAATGAAATAAATAATATGCATCTCAATGGTTTCAGGTATCTGACCTTGTACTGAATGACTAAGTTCGTGAGGGATCTGTTAAGGAGACCATACATTTAAAAACATTTGTTTGTGGCTGGCACCCGAGCTGAAGGTAAATAAATACAGAACAGAGGGCAAGACCTATGGCTGCCTGTAAACAAATAAAATGGGGCGTGTTTGAGTGTGGTAGGCTCCGGAATCTTCTGCGTCTCTTCACAGGAGGGGACTAATGTATTTTAGAGCTATTTTTTTCATAGCATTTAAAGGCCAAACATCCTTTGAAAATAAAATGGAACACTGTTTTCATATGAAACTAATTTATAGAATTTTTTTTTAAGCCACTTCTTGAAGTGGTATAGAAACACTGTGATACTGTACAGCGGATCTGATTATGCCATTAGATATTCAGATATTCCTCAAACCTTAAACCTTAAAGTAATTCAATACTAATTTCATACTAGCACGAAAATATACAAAGTGTCAGGGGTGATGATGTATAAAGAAATACAAAGACCTTGAAGAGGTAGGGAAGAAAATTATGGAACTTAAAGCATTACATCTTTGGTCAGTAGGAGCTCCTCCCAAAATGTTATGTTTGGTACACATGGTAAATAGCTATTGTCTGCATATCTGTGAGTGTGTGGTTACATGATATACAATCCATGACAGAGGGACAATCCTATGCATATTATTTACACCCCAGCATACTCTAAGTGGACACAGTTTCAGCACTCAGCCTCTTTTGCATACTGTTGATTCAACTGTGTGTGGAAACAGTAAAGGTACAAAGAAAACCATGAGACAAAAAGGGTTCCATTCCTCCTCTTGTCCATAGGCAAAAGTGCTTGTATTGTTTGAAACGGGCAATTAGGAGGTCAGAAAGTCTATACAATCTATCATACAGTGCACCCAAATGCTGAGTCCTTCTTTGGGAATCAACTTTTTGAGTCCAGATCTCTGGTCCCAGAAGATGGACTTGGAAGAGTTGCGGGGGGGGGTTGGGAAGGGAAAGAGATGGATAACATTTAGTGCCTGTAGGCAGCGGAGTTCCCCCATCCGTTTGACGGGAACCACTTGCGTGTTCATGCTGCCCTGGAAAGCTCGCTGTCTTTCAGTCGAGTCTCTGGTTCCGGCTGGTCCGGCTACCGGAGTCTTTCTTGCCGCACTCTGCCCTCGATCCCCCCAGGGAGGATGAGGCCGGTTTGCAAATGTCCAGCAGCTGGTGGTCTGCTTCCTGCTCCTAACTGAGCTCCTGCTGGCCAGTCTGGGGGAGAGCCAGGTAAGGGTGCTGGGGTAAAGGGCTGGACAGGATGGGTGGGGTGGTGGGGGACTCCTGGACAGAGGATCCGCTGGTGCTCATCGCTCTGTGCTTGAGTCTCAGTTTGTGAGGCAGTGCAGTGCCTTTGACATCCCCCGCTCCATCTCTGCTTTGGCCCTGAGGTGAGGTGCCTGGGGCGAAGTGCACCGGGGACACTGCTAAGGACTGGTGCTGCTGGTAGCTGCCCGTGTCAGAGCAGGAGGACAAAGGGGACTCATCATCAGTGGAGGCGTCTTTGTCTGAGCTACGAGGGTCACCATCACTTGACGAGGTGTCCTTGGCCGAGGTTTGCTGTCTCACATAGTATGAGTCACCCTGGGGGCCTCCCTCGTAAGTCAGAACTGGTGGCTCTTCATCCCTGGAGCTCAGGTAGCCATGATGGTACACGTGGTGCTCAGCCGCTTCCTCCCGTTTGCGAAGGAGGTCAGGGGCAGAACCTTCCAGCCTTGGGGTCTCAAGCCTCTCATGGTGGTGGACTCCATACCCATTGGTGTACTCATAGGGAGGGGAGTCTAAGGTCCTCCTCTCCATTTGCTTGGTTACCTCTGCCAGGATCTCCAAGCCTCCCTGAAAGGCCTGGGTGAGTTGAGGGGCAGAGGGAAGGGACTGTGGCTTCGGTTGGTTGGTGTCCGGAGCCTTCTGGCTTTCCACCGGGTGAGGAGTACTGCTGGAGCGGAAGAGGATGACACTCCTCTGAGGGGTGGCCCTGGAGTTTGGTGAGCTGATGACCGACTCCTGCTGGTGGTTGGGGTGGAGCTGCTGCTGTTGGTAGGAGGCCTCCATCTCATGGTGAAGGCTAGCACTCAAGCCACGGTGGAGGTTGAACATCAGCTGTGTGGTGCTGGTGGGGGTTGTGGCAACACCCATATCCATATCCATATCCATCCCAGCTCCCTCCTGCTTGATGTTGTAGGCCATGGGCTCTGGGCTGTTCCTGGAAGAACTGTCTGATAAGTCTGAGAGGGACCCCCGTGGGGAGTACTTGTTATGCTGCAGGTGTCCCTCGCCACGGCCCGACTGCTCGGTCTCTGAAGAGTCTGAGTTCATCATCACCTGTGAGCCACTGGAATAGCCGCTGGTGTAGTATGAGGAGGAAGAGGAGCTGACGTTTGGTGCACCACTTAGCTGTTGGCTCTTCTCCATATATGAAGCCGTGCTGATGAGTCCGAACCGGAGCTTCAGCTGCAGCAACTCTGTCTTCAAGCGCACGTTCTCATCGTTCAGCGCCATAACACGGGTCTCCAGCACCATGTCGTTGAGGCGCCGCTTCTCCCGAGAACGCTTGGCCGCCTCGTTGTTCTTGCGGCGCTTCTCCCAATAGGAAGCATCCTTCTTCTCCTCTGAGATAAACTCCCGCTTACGCCGGCAGGACATGTTGGACTTGGGCTTGCCCGAACGGCCTTGGCGTGATGAGTTGTCTTGTGGGGAAGGGAGCGACTCGCTGTAGCTTGAGTAGGTGTCTAGTTGGTCCAGGTTCTTTGCTTCTGTGGGAGAGGTCATGACAGGGGAATTCAGGCTTTCCATTTCTGCTCTGTGGGAGCCAGTCAGGGCTCACTGTTCTATATAAGCCTTTGCACGGCAAAGTGGGTCAGAGCCACCTTGAGGGGACAAGAAAAAATTCCTGAAGTCTGAAGAATGTTATGAGAACAGCAGGAAGGCCGAGGCTGACCTTTTTTCTTTGTTTGTTCGTATTTTATTTGGTAGGAAGGAGCAGTTGGATACAGACGGAGATGTGCCCGAATGCCCCAAGCGTGCTGCAGGATGTAGGTCACTCAGTCTACCTCTGCCTGGGTGTCTCTCAGGGAGGGGTACAGCCGCTCCCTCTCTCTCTGCCTCCAGCTGCGTGGAAGATAAAAGATCCTGGAAACAAAGAGAAATGCAGATGGGTTAATCTCCCTGCAGTCCAGCCACTGAGCTCAACACTGCAGACTTTTAAAGACAGAGTTTATTTTTAAGCCTTGTTTAAATTAAGCCTGCTTTGCTTTCTGGCAGGCTGGCTGGTTGATCAAGAGATTTGGAGGGGAAAATGTTAGATCCATTCTTTATGCATGGCTTTGCATGCTTTCCTTTCACAGGACCGTTGCCCTTAGCAACCACTTAATGGTGTCTCAGACATGGTAAGCAGTGTCTGAACTTCTGCCCTTGCTATTGATTTCCTCAGTCTATGACCTTTCACCCTAGCTCACAGACTAAACATTGAATTTGGCCTCTATGATGTAATGCCTCCCAATGGAATAGGATTGGGTTTACTTTTTTGGAGGGAAAGCATCTGTCATGTAGCTCTGATGCTTCCATAACTCAAACATCCCTTTCATGGCTATTGCTTCTGGATATTTCTTCAATTCTGTACTGAAAAGAATAAACCGCAGAGTGAGCCTTCCTCAGAACTGTGAAATGTCTGGCAAATGTAATGACTCCATTTGTTTTGTTATTGTGCGTCTGCGTCCCCAAAACCAAGCTCCGCACCATGGGCGACCGGGCCTTTTGCTCGGCAGCGCCACACTTATGGAACAGCCTCCCTGACCACCTAAGGGCAACGCAGACGCTGGACTCCTTTAAAGCTGGACTTAAAACTTTTTTATTCAGGAAGGCATTTTTGGCCTTGTGTTAAATGTTATGCTTATGTTAACAATTTTATTTTATTTTAAATTGTATTGTATTATTATAGTAAGTTTCTAATATGTAGGCACTCTGAGATTCTTTTGAATGAAAAGTGCGTTAAAAATAAAATGAATTATTATTATTATCATTATCTCTGTACTACTTGCTTGTCTGGTTCTTACTTCCTCTACATTAAAAATCAGGTCAACAGCCACCTTAAAAGCACTTCGCTAGGAGGAAAACAAGGACAGGAATTCCTGATGATGACTCTGAGGGAGACAAATAGAGGTCAACCGAAAAGCCAAAGGAGGTCACAACGGAGTCTGGAGCAGGAGGGTGGGCTGTGGGTGGGGGATATATAGGTCAAGTCCTTTGAAAATGGGGGCAGGGGAACACACCCAACACTGAGGTCCACCACTGGCACGTAGTTTGGGAAGACATATAACTCAAGATATGGGTTTGGGGGAGGGGGGACTGTGTAGTTTAGGGGCCTGCGATACTGTAGGGGGGGTATAATGGTCAGTGATAATGGATTAAACAGCTAACCCATTTGATAATTGTCAAAACAGGTGTGTCTCTAGTTACGACCTAGCAGAGTTAGCACTATGTAGCCAAGTTCATGAAAACACATGGCTTTGATTTATGTGTGTGTGTGTGTGTGTCTGTGTGTGTGTGTGTGTGTGTGTGTGTGTGTGTGTGTGTGTGTGTGTGTGTGTGTGTGTGTGTGTGTGTGTGTGTGTGAGTGTGTGTGTGTGTATATGTGTGTGTGTGTGTGTGTATGTGTGTGTGTGTGTGGGAGTGGGATTCTTGTAGTAGAAGGATATCTGGAGTTCACAACCAGCCAGTGGTTGATTCAGTGGATTCCCTTCATGTAGTCACAGATGGCTTATCCATGTTATGTGACAGATGTGCTGTAGTTAATACTAAACTCCAATGTCCCTGTTTTTATTTAATGCTCATTTTAAACTAACAAAGTATTAAGGCTAATGATCCTAAAACTAAGACAAAATCCTCACAGAATTTTAACGCTCTTTTTAATGGACACCCCGCAGACATGCACTTTTGATCACCTCAGTCTGTCACGCCCCCTGCCAATCCATATCTTCTGAGTATCCTGCTTTGCTAAACATGTTTCCAATCTGACTGGCCACCACACCCACCCCCACCCCTCCACCACACCCACCATCTCCCATCTTGCTGTCCTTTCTTGTTTTGACCAGAGCCTAGCAGTTCCCAAAATCTGCACCACTGCTGATGCATCCCCCTTAAAGAGCGCTGATGCACTTGACCTTGAGCTGGAGACCAAGAGGATGCCGTTGCCACCGGGTGTGCATTTACGCAACCCAGCATGACGCTTCTGCAATTGATTCACTAGCGCTGACGGCCATGTAATCTCATGTTCTGGCAGGCTTTCCTCCCCTATCCTGGCTTATGGTTCATCTGTGTCTCAGCCGTCTGGGCCAGCCTTACACAACAACAGATTGTTTGACGCCACTGTGCAGGTTTCACTTCAGCTTTTGCAAATGAGGAAATGGGGAAACTCATTTTCAGAGTCTCTAACCTCAAAAGTAAAAAATAAATAAAAATGCAATGCCTTTCAGCTTTGTCCAGTTGATATCTTTAATTAGAATTGAGATGAAAGGGTTATTTGGCGTGGTGTGTCAAAGGCAAATTAATCTGGCCCATGTGGCTACGGTACGGTGCAAACATACTGTGTTTATTTAAAGCTAGTTTCAGTTAAGAGGTTACATGCAGTGGAGAAAGAGACATTCTCTCTCAGAATGTCCTAATGACCCAAAAAAAACAGGTACCGCACGGTAAATAGTCCACATGCTGCCTTCACTCCACTGAATATAGGTCAGGGCAGCAACAAGTGAGCTGGGGGAACGGGGGGGGGGGGGGGGTTGGGGGGACTGATCATGGAAGCATACTCTAAAAATATAGAGTAGGAGACAAGACGAGAAGAGAAGAGCGGACATCAGGACAAAAGAAGGGCTAGATGAATAGGATGATTAAGAATTGAATCAACTAAACTTAACAGAAAGGAGAGTGGATGCTTCATGATGGGGCTTTACACAGGAAATGAGCATTCCACGTGGACAGTTATGACACACAGCACAAACAAAGACACAAAGTGCTAGCAACGTTAGCAAACCATGACACATGAGCCTCAGTGACAGGTTCATGTGCAAAACCACCCGTGACCAGAGGGAGATTAACCACAGAAACCAAAGGGAAGTACGGGCTGACGTCAATGGCCATGCCAACTCATCTTTCACCAGGCGCGGAAATAAAGAGACAGCCAGAGAGAAGACTAGAAGACTAGAAGAGCCAAAGTTGGCAGTACAATATCGGTGACTCAGGCCTCCAGTATCTGGTGCACATGGACCCACACAGTACTGACCTGTGATGCCAGGTCACTGCATTGGGTCGTTATGTATGAGTTTTATAGGAATGCTCTGGGATGACTGAACACACACCATGCATCACTAACATTTCCCAGTGTTCCTTTATATTTTTCTAAAATATCCAGAGATGCACCGCCACACTCCCAGGCTCCAGGAGTCAGACTTGGGTGAGTCCAGGAAAATCCAGCTAAGCCCAGATGCCTGCCGCACATGTTGCCTCTGCGGCTCCAGAGGGGAGAAGGGGAGATGTTGTTTCAGCCCTGGCTAGGGGGCTCCTATCCTCGGCAGGGCAAGGCTAATATACAGCACGTGGAAAAGTGGGGTGGGTGACAAGGCCACTCTGAATTCTCCCCTGAGAAATCACAGCCTTATCTTTTTCCAAGAAAGAGGACGAGGAATCTTAGGACTGCAGGGCGGACTGCTGGGGTCAAACTTCTCAGTCTATAAACACACTCAGATCACTCTCTCTTCCAGGGAAAAGAAGGGAGCAAGGGGGGGAATGTGACCCAGGCCATGTGCTTCCCCAGTCACATGGGCTCCCGTGGCCTACTAAAGGCTGGAATTGGCCTCTCCCTCTCCCTCGCTCACCCACATCCAACAAAGCTCCTCCGCCCCCTACAATCTTTTATCATCACTCATGTGCCAAGAAAACCCTGAGAAAGTGAAGAACCAGACAGAGACTATTCCATTTTTTTTTTTTAAGTTTTTTTTTAGATTTACTACCTCAAAATCATGCATGATCGTGTCAGTGTTAGTAAAGTCTGAGCTGCTTATAAACTAAAGCAATTGACAAAAACGTAGCATTTGTAACAAGCTACGTTACCCCATATTTGTAGGTAATACCCAAACAATGGATATGAAAATGCCAGAACAAAGGATGTAACTAGTGTGAACGACGGCGCAACACATCTCGATGTGACGCAATAGTACAATATAGTTGCCTAATTGCAGCCATACTTAAAATGCACTTCATAACCATATGGAATAAAATATATATTTATGTCCACCCGACAACCATGTCTGTTTTTTTGATGTTATGGCTAATGGCAGAGGATTTCCGCTGGCGGGGTTACATGATGGATTCCTGCGCACCGCACCCCCCTCCCTCGGTGACTGAGTGACCTAGATTCAGCACTGGCACAGCGAACCTGGGGGGAACGCCAACCTCTTGGCATTCCCGCTCTACCAGGCGCGTTACAGGCTACGAGTTTTCGCTGATTGCATCATTTGTCTCCCGGCCCTCTTTTAATTATATAATTTGTATATTATGCAACAATAAAAACCGCCTTGACAAATAACAACAAAAAAAAAGGCTGCATTACCAATTAGCCATGAACACGATAAATTGCAGAGCTTGTTTAGACAACAAGGTTTGTAACTCGGGAAATGGCCCCTTCTTTAACTGATGACTGTTAAGGTTCAGATAACATCCTTGTGTTATTAATCTTACCAATGAATGTGTTAGCTGTGCTAAAATTAGGAGCTAAAGCATGGTGCGTCATACACCTTTTATATGGACTACCTGCAAGACATGTTTTGGATCCTCAGTGCGATCACTGTGCTGTCCACGACTAATATCTTCAGGTCTTAAGATTTTGCATGCAAGTGTCATTTCTCTCTCACCTTCAAGCCCAACACACCAGACAAAAAGCACGCGTTTAAGGGAATTAGTGGTGTTATCCCTCTTCTCGCATTGTACGATGGGTCTGGTTAACTTAAGCCACCTCAAACTGCCTCATACTCTTGGATGCATCTGTTAGGTTACACGGGGTCTTTGCAGTTTAGCCTATTTGCAAAATGACCCAGGCCTATATCAACCGTAAAACTGGAAAATGTATCTAACAAGTCAATCAATTTATTTCATTTGAAATTGGTTGGTAAAACGCAATTCGCCTCCACAATCCAAACCAACACAGCGATGGGCTGCACTTTGCTTTGTGGATTTTATCTGACTGTCGGACAGGACAGGGTAAAATAAGCTACTCTGCTAACATAAACACCCCCGGTAACCTTTACGGAGGACAGCTACACGTGACAGCGAAAAGTGTGTTTGCAGTTCTGCGCCCGCTTTGACTCCGTAACCTGCTGAAGAAATGTAGAGTAGCCTAGGCTATACGCTGCCTTGAGAGCTGTCACAAACGATTAGCAATCCGGGCCAAAATATAAACAACAACAGTCCACTAAAAGTACAATGTACAATGACCGATAAAAAATAACAATGACCGATATCAAAATATTTGATACAAAATTACATCATACTTAAAAACACGAGTTGGCTGACCTTCGGAAACTATTTTATTTTTTTGTTAGCCTACATTTTGACAACCATTTCAGCGGTTAAGGCTTTATGAAAGCATGGTACCTGCTAAACAGTTATTGCGGAAGAACTCTATCCACCTTATAGGATAATAACATTGGAGCGCGACACCTATAAGCCCACTTTGGAATCACGGGGGGAAATGCCTCGCTTTGACATTCAGAGAAAGCTCAGACCACCCCATGCACAGGCTAGTAAACATAGGTAGCATAATACAAAGAGATACAAAGGTATCACTCTAGGAAGGATGTTACAGCATACATACATACATACATTACGTACACACATCTCAATAGGTGAAGTATGAGCGATTTAGTGTTTATCAGTATTTCCTGCGTATTTATCTCAATTGTACGCTAAAATACTTCTGGAATAATTGATACACGATTGCATGACCAAGGAATGTACATGTAAATAAAACCTACCTTTTTATGTTAAAACCAAAATCCCACAATATTCGCCGCAGTGCTTTCGGTATGAATTCCTTACTCTGTATCGTGGAGAATTAGATCAGAGTTGCAAATGGGTCAGCGCTCTTCACAAAAGTCATCGGTGTTCAAGTGTGGCGTCGGGTAGCGTGTCCCTTATTTTGCAGTGGTTCCTCGTGTTATGTTGGTGAGTTGCTCCAATTTCCTCCCTCTCTCGCACTCCGTCTCCAAATGTATGTTAGTAGGTCAGTAGTTGCATAACAGGACGCTTTGGGTGCCTAGTCACGTTTTGTTTCTCTCGCTCTCGCACAGGCTCTCGTCCCCCTCCCCTTTCTTTTCCTCAGACTCCCATTGCCGCCGAGAGAGAGAGAGAGAGAGAGAGAGAGAGAGAGAGAGAGAGAGAGACTCGGCTCTGAGCCAGACTTGCTCAGATGTAGGCCGATATACACATAATAAGGTTACTAGAGAGGAAGACAGGACAGAACATGGAATGTAGAGGAGACATTTTTAGAAATAAGCCCTCAGTATAAAATAATAATAAACAATAAAAAGTAACACCTTTCCTCCAAACAGCTGTCATTTTGAACATATTTCAAATGTCAAGTTCATTGTCTGTTTATTAGACAAGCCCCAAAACAGACGCTTTGTTAGCCGACATTTTAAGTGCTATCTTGTCTTGAACACATTTGGCCTTAATAAATCCAGGACTTGGTATTCTCTATGAAATCCCAGACAATTTTAGATTGCTCAGTACATTTGCTGTTGTTTACATTCTTAGTATGAAACCAGTAAAGGATAAACGCTTCACTATGACAATACCTGTGTGTGATTATGTTAAGATATTTCCAAACTGGTAACCAACCACAGTCGTGGATACAAATGCATATCACCCAGTTTACTTTTGCAATATGCTCTGTGTGTTTTCGGTACCTTCTACTCTTTAAACACTAGTGTGACTACTATTGTGTATAGGTACCTATATGTATTAAGAAATTCTGGCAAAACACCACATTTTCGTACCATTATACTTACTCATTTCCTTCCTGTAATTTAAAGAAATGGCACAACTCTCTAAACAGCAGACCACAGATATCTCTGTCTTCCTTTAATGCATCCTCATACCCCAATTTAGGAGAAGAGGTTTACAAAGGAGGCCGATTGCCAGTTTAGAGCCTAGGCACTTGCTTTGAACTTGGTGTCTCGTTATTCCCTCCCCCTTCAGCCACCCCACCCCAAACCCAACAAACGCACCCCAACCCCACCTCATTCCACCCAGCTGTGTCTGGGAGAGTGTTCCCATGGCAACAGTTTTACTGCCTGCCTAGCAACAGGCTTTATCTTCTGCAAAAATGGGGGTGGGCAGAAAATGGTGGGTTTGGTCTGTGTGTTTGTGCGTGTGAGCGCCTTTCTGAATGTCTTTGTATGCACATGTGTGTGCATATTTTTGGGTTGGGTGTGATAGAGAGGTCAGAAAAGAAGAAAGAACTGAACTGGCTTCATTAAACACGTCTCTCGGATCTCAGGCCCCCTACACGTCAGCAGCAGGTCAGACACTCCTGCTGTCAGACACCTTTCTTTCCCCTGGCCAGGGCTTGCCCAGCGGGGCAGAGAGCCATGCCATTGCAGTCAGCTCCTCCAGCTAGCAGAGAGCACATCTCTGAACCACAGCGACATGTGTGTGTAGCTGCAGCTTTGCTTTAGCATGTTTGAACTACACAGACATGTTCTGCAATTCATTCAGTCTCATGCACCACCAGTCTTTTACACTTTTATAAAGATTTGTATCCTGATCATCATCATCACCATCATGACAATATTACAGATGTGGTTTCTGTGATGTAAGCAATATTAACCATCGGAAGTGGATGTGCACTCAAGGATTTGTTTTTGATATTTCGACAAAGCACCTCATGGCTCAGAATGGACGAGCTGGAAACTGACCATTTGCTGCCCTCTACTGAGTGGATTTATACTAAAAGAATGGTTACACTTTTATTTGAGTTTGTCTTGTTGACAAGGTTCTTGTTACTTATCGTCACTTTTACAACCATATGATGATGATGGTGGCAGGAGTGGGAAGATAGATATTAGATAAAGGCCTACAGTATAAAAGATTAAATACTGTATTCAAATTGTGAAAATTTGAATACATTATTTAATCTTTTATACTGTAGGCCTATATCTAATATCTATCTTCCCACTCCTGCCACCACCATCATCTGGTGCTTTTCCATCCACAAACCTTGACATTATCAAAGTAAGCTCTCTCTAAATACTGACTCTAGCACTTGTCTATCTAACCGTCTGGCTTTGGAGCTGACCGACTGTCTAGTTGCCTGTCTGTCTCATTGCGGGATTAACTGACCAACAGATAAGATAACCCACTCCTGAGTGAGTGACTCACACACACAGCACACACGGCACACACTCACACACACACTCACACGCACACACACACACACACACAAGGAGCGGCGCCTTCAGGTCTGGGGATGAGGCACAGTACAGGACTGCCAGAGCCAACCTGAGGAAGGGCATCAGGGAGGCCAAGACAGAATACCAGAGGAGGATTGAGGACCACTCCAGCAGCAACAACATACGGCAGATGTGGCAAGGGGTCCAACACATCACCAACTACAGGTCCAGCAACTTAACTGCAGCTGACATAGATGACTCGCTGGCTGAGGGGCTCAACTGCCTCTTCACCCGCTTTGAGGTCGATACACCGGATGTGGCCACGCCACTTCCAGTAGACCCCTGCAGCCACACCCTCACAGTGCAGGCACAGGAGGTAAGGCGTGTTCTGCGGGCAGTGAACCCACAAAAAGCTGCTGGACCAGATGGTGACTGGGAGGGTGCTGAGGGACTGTGCAGACCAACTGGCTGGTGTGTTCACTAACATATTCAATCTGTCCCTATCCCAGTGCTTGATTCCACCCTGCCTAAAGTCCTCCACAATCATTCCTCTACCAAAAAAGACCACTGCCAGCACCCCTAATGACTACCGGCCAGTGGCACTGACACCTATCATCATGAAGTGTTTTGAGAAACTGGTCCGGAGTCACATCACAACAAGCCTGCCACCCACTTTTGACTCCCACCAGTTTGCATACAGAGCTAACAGGGCTACAGAAGATGCTATTGCCACAGCTCTCCACACCACTCTTACACACGTGGACCAGAGAGGGAACTACGCCAGGCTGCTCTTCATAGACTTCAGCTCTGCTTTCAACACAATCTTACCAAGCAGACTGGTCACAAAATTGATGGACTTCGGGCTTTCACAGCAAATCTGCTTCTGGATCAAAAACTTCCTGACAGACCGTTCCCAGAGGGTTAGAGTAGGATCCCATCTCTCCTCAGCTCTCAGCATCAGCACCGGCTCCCCACAGGGCTGCGTGTTGAGCCCCCTACTCTACACCATCTATACCCATGCTGCACCCCAACCCACCCGAGCAATGCCATCATTAAGTTTGCGGATGATACAACTGTGGTGGGGCTCATCTCAGGAGGAGATGAGACTGCATACAGGGAGGAGGTGCAAAGGCTGTCAACATGGTGCACCTTAGACAATCTGGTCCTCAACACCTCCAAGACAAAAGAGCTGTTAGTAGATTTTAGGAGGAAAACATCAGACATGCAGCCTATTGTTATAAATGGGGGGCAAGTGGAGAGGGTATCAGCCTTTAGGTTCCTGGGCACCCACATTGAGGAGGACTTTTCCTGGAAACACCAATGCACTGCTGAAAAATGCACAACAGCGGCTGTATTTCCTGAGGTTACTCAGGAAAAATAAATTAAAACAGGAACTGTTAGTGTCCTTTTACTGCTGCTCTGTGGAGTCAGTGCTGAGCTATGGGATCTCGCTGTGGTTTGCCAGCTGCACAGCAGCAGAAAGAAAGGTACTCCAGAGGGTCATTAACACCGCACAAAGAGTCATTGGCTGCTCTCTGACACCTCTGGAGGACATCTATAGAACACGCTGCCTCAGGAAGGCCCACAGCATCCTCAGAGACTTAACACACACTGGTCACCACCTTTTTGAACTGTTGCCCTCAGGGAGGCGCTTTCGCACCATCAAAGCAAAAACAGGCAGGCTGAGAAACAGCTTCTATCCAAGAGCCATCATAGCACTTAACAATGCACAAAATTAACCTGTATTTGTCTCTTTGATGTGTAATATGTCTTGTGTTTTTTTTCTAAACTTGTTTTACTTAAGCTGAGAATTCATAGTGTACATTTGTATAGTTATATTGTATATATTTGTGTTATTTTTGTTTTTTATTTTTCAATAGCACTGAAGTCTGAGAGCTGCCACCTCAATTTCGTTGCACTTGTGCAATGACAAATACATATATTCTATTCTATTCTATTCTACACACACACACACACACACACACACACACACACACACACACACACACACACACACACACACACACACCATACACACACACACACACACACACACACACACACACACACACACACACACACAGAAATGCAAAAAATAGTAAAATTGTAATTCCTGGCTAGGTCTGCGTAACCTATGATGCAAGTTATAGCCTACAACTAAAAAGATCACAATCAAAGCAATGGCACGGCAAGATAAGATGAATCCTATAAATAATTTATTTCTCAACATCAGCTAAATGTGGGCGAACAGAAGTTCCCCATGGCAGTGAGTTTTATATATCCAAGCTCCCTTTGACTTTAATAAATAAATGTTATCGTATTGATCTCTTATAATCAAAACTTTTTACCACAAAAATATTTCTTATGGAATGATAAGGATGTTAGATACAAGAGCAAAACTTTATTCTACCATACTTTAAAAAAAAATATCTTATTAGTATCACATCTTTTTGAAATGGTGAATTATTTTTCTCTTGACGACTTCATGGATTTTATTTTCCTGTACCTACAAAAGAATATGCAATCATTTTGTATTCAGTTGTATTCGGTTCTGTATGTGCTTGATTCACTTGTTCGCAAGTTTTAGTTTAGGGTTATTTGTCCACTATCACATGTCTGTCACCTTGTTGGTTTAAGTTCCTGAAAGGCAGAAAGAGTAATATTTAATGGCTGCTGTTTGTAAACACACCATTCAAAATAGGCCCCTCCTCCCTGGCTCAAGAGCAAGAGAGGGCAAGGAGAGAGAGAGAGAGTGGGAGCAAGGAGAGAAAGAGAGAGAGAGAGAGCATGAATAAAAAGCAGAAGATATGGTTGGAGGGAGAGTAATCAGTTAGTGCGGTAGTGCAGCACAATCTTACAGTATTTGCTAATAGGACCTAGAAGAAGACAAGAAGAAGGACCTAGAAGATGACAGACTAGAGCCAGTCCTCAGACATGGGATTGACCACACCTTAGTATTAATTCTATCTGTCTGTGAGAGGGAGTAACCTCCCGCTCACTCAAAGAAAGAATAAAGAACAAGCCATTCTTTTGAACAGCTTCTCGGAAGGAACAGAACCATAAGATCTGGCTCCCCTCAAAGAGACGCTATTCCCATCACTACGTGTGACAATCAAACATAGACTTTCTATTCACTGCCACCGAGAACATGGTGGAGTCTTTGGAGGGTGGAGCTCCGGCTGAAGTTACACAGATAATGAAACGTGATTGGATAAAGTTGGGGCTGTGTCATCATTTTCAAAAAGCTTTTGCATTTGTCCACATTGCAACATAAGGGTTGCGTTTCCAAAAGTCTCCACTCTGGAACCCGTTTTCAAGAGTATGCATGTTGTGCTGACACAAGGCCAAAACACAACAAATCCTCTCAGTTTTCACAAAGCTTTATTTAATTTTTAACCTTTGTTGTGTTGACAGGTCCTCACAGACAGAGGGTATTTTCATGGGTATATCCTGTCTTGGTGAGGTGTATTAAAGATAATCAGTTGTTCGATTGTAAACTTCCTTGCAGTTTTTTTGCCAGACTTGAGGTGTTCACCAAAATGACACAAGTCTGATTTTGTACTGACATTTTGTTTTACTACCAGTGTACAGTAACCCACTGTATGTCAGTGCAGCCCTGTTGGAGTTTCTTCATTAAGTCACAACTGATTAACTGAAAACATCATAAGCTCTTTGATTGTAATGTAGGGTCATCAGTATTAATTGAAAAAGAAAAAGAGTTCAAGAGTATTTTAATATATTTTAATATATATTCACATGTACAAAACTTGCAACATAAGCTCACAAGACACAAGACATGACAATTCCCTTCATCAAATGTAAGTAAGGAGTGTGTGTGCTGTAAACCCAGGTCATTTCAAATGTCCTGAAACACACATCCAAACACACACAGAGTGTGAAGTGATCGTGTCCACCCTGCTATGCCCCCTCCCCTCCTACAGGGGTCCTCTCAGCTTCAACGCTGTGGATTTAATGAAAGAGTCATTAGAGTCTCCCTTGTGTTTTAAAAAAAGAACAAAGCAAAGTGATGATTTTAATTTTCTGTTCAAATGGTACCCCTCTTTCGCCTTTAGGGGGCCCTGGTACGCCAACATTTCACTCATGACCTACAGTAGGTAAAGTGTTGGACTGAGCGCCTCATTTTGAAGAATTTGTGTTCAGATTGCAGCCTGTCAATTTGCCTCTGTGTTAAAAATCAGACACTTGGAGCTGGAGCCTTTTCACAGTGTTGGAGACAGGAGCGAACCACTAACGTAACTGGCACTGTGTAGCCATACAAGGGCAGTGAGGTGTGACTGAAGTTAGTGACGAGGGCAGCGAGAAACAACAGTGTTACACAACAGATTTCACATAGACAGTTGTACATTGAGGAGTGTGTTAGGCGGTTGATAATTGTGTGATCTCTCTTTTTATATCTTTCTTAGCTGAGATTCAGCAGAGGTAGAGTTGTGACAGGTCCAGTCCATTATTGCTCTCTCCTTCTGTCTCCTCCTGTTCTTCCCATCCCTTCTCCCTGTTTGCATGTTGTGGAGATGAAGAAGGCCAGGTCTGCTTTGGTGAGGTGATGTGATGTTATTCATAGGGGTCTCTGTGTTAGTGCTCATTAGGTGCTTTTGGACACCATCTGTGCAGAGAAGAGCCTTTTCAGCTGGGCCACTTCTTCACTGAGAGAGGTCAGCTGGGACTTCAGCATGTGGGTAGCGGCCTGACTCTCATTCTGCCCCTGTCCACCCCTGGGGGCGGCGTGCTCCCCCTCCTGGCACCAGAACCCTGGGGCACCTTCCCCTCCGTCCACGGACGGGTGCGAGCTCCTGACGGTGACGGTGGGATGCCGAACGCCACGGATGTCTCCCGCTGGTGCATCGCTGCCACTGCCCTCTCCAGTGCCAGGCGTCTTGAAGCGCAGCTTGTGGGGGAGGCACCTCATCCCCTCTCCACCCTCTAGCTTCCCGACGACGGCCACCATAGCTTGAGAGAGTTCCCCAGAGAGGTGCAGCGGGATGGGGGAGCGCGCCGGCCCAGCTGCGTGGAGGAGGCTGTCGGCGGCGGGGTGGTGGGTCTCTTGCTCCTCGGTGCAGTGTGGGGACAGCTTGATGTCGCGCTCCCCTGCATGGCGCTCCTCAAAGAACACAGGGCTGCCCACGCTGGAGCCGCCCGGTGTGGAGAAGCCCGAGTCCTCGGACGACATGCTGCCCGCGTCACCCATCGCCATGTCGCCCCTGGCTGCGCTGGAACCCAAGCTCCGAGGCCCCAGCTGAAGACCTGAAGGCTGAGACACGGAGGGGTGACCCGGGTGGGGGGAGGGGAGGTAGCAGTGCTGGGGGATGGTGGGTGACTGTGTGAGGGGCAGGATGGGCGCATTAGACGGGTCCTTGACGAGGCCGAAGCGGAACTTGAGTGCCAGCAGCTCGGCCCGCAGCCTGGCGTTCTCCTCCAGGAGGGCGAGCACACGGGTCTCCAGCACCATGTCGTTGACGCGCCTCTTCTCTCGCGAACGCTTGGCCGCCTCGTTGTTCTTCTTGCGTTTGTCCCAGTAGCAGTCGTCCTTCTTGTCCTGCGGGATGAACTCCCGCTTGCGTCTTGCCGCTAACGCCTGGCTCTCGCTCATATCTGGTTCCTTGCGCTTAACTGCAGTGGTGCGCCCCAGCAGTGAGCGTGCCAAGAGGCTGCTGGACGTGAGAATAGACACGGCTTCATCTGTGAACGTGCGTGCCCCGCTGGGAGAGGCCATTTCTACCCCAAGGACTCCAGGTGCCATGTGGGGGTCCAGGACCTGCAAACTACCATGTTCTCTCATCTCCTGATATTCTTCGGGAAACACCCCTGGTGCAGTAAAACTCATTGATGACAGGTTGTTGTTGCTCAGCAGACCTGAATTGCTTTTGACAATGGCTCCACCTTGTGGGGAAAAAGCGAAAAATACAACAAAAGATCCGGTCAGGCAGTTGCGTAAGATCGCTTAAATTATGTAACTCTAGTCTGCCCCCCCCCCCCCCCCCCCCCCACTGGAGCTCCACTGAGAAGCACATTACGCGAAGTGACTTAATCCAAAATCAAGAAGGATCTATTTTCAAGCTGACCTGTTATGCTCTCCATTAATAGTTTTCAAAGAATTACTCATAACTTCCCAGACGTAGGCGTTTTTTATTAGTAGGCTACAGCTACACTGTCAACGTTTTTTTTCATTGGGACGACTTGCTGTTGTAACAGTTAAACCCTGTATATATTAAAGCCCTAGTCTCTTTGAACCGTTCCCTGCTTTTTATTTGTATTTTCAAAGGATTTGTCAAAGTCGGTAGGAGTTTTCAAGCCGTATCTAAAGTACTAGGCTACTAGACATTTTTCATAAGAGACGACGCGCTGTGCATATTCAGGTTTAATACATCGCTTGGTCATAGGCTACGCACAGGGTCTAGTAGCCTAGCTATTAAATAGTATTGATATGAAAACACTTGTTTGTGATTTGTTTACAATGCTGCGTCTTAAAATCCTGATTTAAACCTATCCTGACCAAACCGAATTTGAAAGTCTAGCATAGGCTACTTGTATAGCCCCAATTCCAACTAATTCAAAATAAAAAGCTATTTTGCTTTTGCTGCATAAAATAATTACGAAAGTGTCTTATAGCTTGTGTTGAACACCAGGCCACCACACTTAGCCAACACGATACCAGAGATAGACTACATTTCAGTCTCGTTACGTAGGCTGTAAACTGTTACAGCGCCTGACATAGATTCGCCTTGTCCTTATTCTGACTTCGTTGAACTTGACCTCCGTAGACTATTCTTACTTTAGATTATGCTGTTCTCTTACTAAATGGTGTAGGCCTACCCCATTCTCTTCACTTATGACCACAAACTGCTTATATGAGCAAAGTTATGTAGCGGTTGCCGATTTTGGCAACAAAAAAAAACATGTTGGCAAGAATAGATAGGCTACCGAAAAGATGTGTAACGGTTAGAGCTGCCACACGAAAAGGTCTATGTTCATTTACAAATTAAAAACATAATTTTGCCTTACATGACATTATTAACTCACGTAGTCTATCACACCGAACAAGCGAAGATAGAGGATATCTTTAAAAGCTACAGACTGTTGTGTAAAGTAGGCTATAATTACCTTAGATGAGCGAATGACCAGAATCCGGTAACTTCGCGGTGTTCTTTGCTAAAGGACTGATATCTAAAGAAATGATACTTTTAAAGTCACCTGCAGAAATGGATTCAGCGACAGCACTAGAAAACACATTCAACACTCCCTACAATATCCAGTAGCGACTGTAACATGTTGTTTTCACTGCAACCATTCATTGGTCCGTTCTGATTCGTTAGTGATGCCACAGCTCCTATTTGTGTCTTTCTATGTGAAGTTCAAGCGAGGACGGCCACTATCCCTATATGAACCGCGTGGCTTTTCGTGATAATGTTCTCAGGGACCGCCTCCTCTGGTTTCACAACCCACCCCATTTACAGAAGGCCCGCCTGTCCTCGAATAACGCATCCATTTCTTAAACCATTGGATAATATTGTTCGAGTGCTGCACTCCCCTGTCTCCATAGAACAAATTAGGAATCCTCCGATTAGGCTACTTCAGAACATTACGTGGAGCAATTTCTCTAGTTTAGTGTGTATGCTACTCTACGCGGAGCTAAGGTCTTGTATGCGAACGGGTTGGCTACAATTCGCCTGTGCGAGAGTCGCCATTTTCGCTTCACGCAAATCAGGCACAATTCGAGTGGGCGAGAGTCGCCACTTTGTGAATGAAGCGCGCTTCACTTAGGACGCGAACTATAAAGACGACAACTCATTCAAAGACAAAACAAATAGCTACACGTAACCTATAAACGTTGTTGAGACTTTTATTAAAGATCTTACTCATTCTCGTGGTCGGTAACAACAACAATAACAAAACAAATAGCCACACGGTCAAGCAATGTAATTTATTACGTTCTACGAATCCAACTGATACAAACATGTAGCCTACTGTTCGGGTAATAATTTACAGCAACTCTTGACTTCTATTGAAAGAGATTTAGAAATCCTCAAAACCTGGTTTGATTTTAATAGATTGTCACTCAATAGAAAAATAAAAAACTAATTCATGGTCTTTGGAAATCGAAAAGGAAATAGGTAAGGACATTCAATTAAAAATAAGTGATGCTGAACGAGTGACCGAGATAACATTTCTAGGAGTGGTCATTGACCATAAATTAACATGGAAACCACATGTTTATTATATCAAAGGAAAGATCTCTAAGACGATAGCAATTTTGTACAAATCAAGAAGCATGTTAAACTATAAGGCCTTACCTATTATTTACTGTTCACTTATACTTCCATACATATCATATTGTGTGGAAGTCTGGGGATTGACATATAAAACAACTGTCAATGAAATCATTATTTTACAAAAACGAGCCATAAGGATAATAAATAAGGTTGATTATTATGCACCCACTAACCCATTGTTTATGAAATCATTTGTTATGAAATGTAATGATCTGGTATATTATAAAATAATGCAAATAATGTATCGAGCTAAATCAAACCAACTCCCAGTCAGCATATATAATCTCAGAGATGTCTGTAAATGTACTGTACCAAATGCCAAAAAAGAAATTAAAAGGAGATGTATATCTGTTGTTGGAATTTCATTATGGAATGATGCTAACATAATCTTAAGAAAGTGTAAGACATTTTTTGTTTACAAAGCTAAAGCCATTTTTGAGGGCTACAAGTGTCCATAATGTATGCAGGATTTTGTGCTGTTTATTTGGGATCTTGCTTCATTGCTCTTCTTGTGACTAACTTTTTGGAGGCAATTCTTTTGTTTGTTTTTTTATTTCCATTACATGTATTACTTGTAAAAAAAAAAAAATGCATATGTTGATGGTTAGCTTAAATTGGTCAAACAGGACAGGCTTAAATACAAGCATTATGCTTCAGCTTGTGCCTTTTCAGTCACTTGAATACTGAATGTATTATTATTTGTGTTGAACTTGTTTGTTGTTACTGTGTGTGACTGAATAAAAACATAATCAATATCAACTTACATTACCACTGCACACTCACAACCTTACAGATAATGTATTGTATAGCATTTGTATTCAGTATGATATGACAGCGCAAGATATATGGGGTATGAGCAGTTGTAACATTGGCAGCAATAGTTGGTCATTAGCGCAGATATTACTTATATGCTTACCTGATGACATGATAAGCATCTGTGAGGAGGTTGTACAGTGAGAGTATTAAATGGGCACAAATGGCACAGTTTTTGCAGGAGGAACAGGTCCTGCTTTCAAGCTCCATCTCTGGTTCTTCCATATATGGTAGTCCGCCACTATCCTCCTGACCTTCCTGTGCCATCTCACTAGCCTACATGCCCTGACAGTACAACCTTCAAAAGAGGACTTTTTCAGTCTCTCCCACTGGTATGCCAGGCTAGACAGCTCAGTTTGTAATGTGCTAACAGTAACTCTGTAATCAAACGTAAGCAGACATTTGCTCATTTCCTGGAGTGCTGAGTTAGGGAGCCCATCTATCTTTATTTCAGGAATGTTTTTAGGGTCAAGACAAGCTAAATCTGAGGCAAGTTTTGCATTTGCTGAAAACCTCCTATCCATGCTACCTGCCACAGTGTCCAGAATAACATTATGGACATTCACTTCAAAAGCAACATCAGATGAGACAACTGGTTCATCATCTAAAATCTCCCCTGGCATTCTTTTCTTTCATCAAGCACTGTCATATACTGCTCTTTCTTACATTAAATAACTTTAATTCATATTGTTTATTTGGTTAACCTCTCTACCTGTCCCTGTAGTCATGGCCTCCTCATTGCACATTTCGTGCTCATCATTTTCAGCAGGAGTCATTTTACCATATAGTGGGTGATATAAAAAGGCTAATATTTCAATTAAATGTAATATTTTGCTTGCGAATAGGTTTACAACGCTACAACGATATTAACCAACGCTACAATGCTAGCCGAATATTTACGTTGCTAATCATTAGGCCTATGTCTCTCTTTACCAGTTGCCACTTTTGTTGTTTTTACCTCTTGAAAATAAATCGGGAAACTTGGCACATTTGGCAGCATCCTCCTCCAATGCCTTTCTTTATTTCAAACTGGCTTTTTCAGCCCCTCCTGGCCTTTTCCTCCCATCCATCCTCCCTGCCTCGTATCGTTGCGTTTGGGCCGGCCCAGCAGCAGTGTAATGAGAAAACTTTTTTGGAAAAGACGGGCTGTGGACCCAACCAACTCTATTTTGGAGGGGAGAACTTCCTCGCATGGTACAACCCATGCAGAGGCTGCGGTGTCAGAATGTGAAACATGTTTAGCCTACTTTAAAAGAGAAGATGAACGAACGTGACAAATGTCAAAAAATGTAATTCTCGACCGGCCCAGAAGTGAAGCAGCCCACCGGGAAAGCTTCGGAAAGATTCTCCCGATTACCCACCCCGGGCCTGCTTCGGAACCGCCTACCAGAAGGCAGCAGGGTGAACAGTCTGAAGGATGGGTGATGACAGTCTTTTAGGATCCTGCCAGCTCTTCAGAGGCATCTTTTAAGGTAGATGTCCTGAAGGGATGGGAGTTTCCTGCCGATGATGAACTCAACGGATCTGACCACACTGCGTAGGGCCTTACGGTCCATGGCTGTGCAGCTTCCAAACCACACTGAGATGCTAACAGTCAAGATGTTTTCTATAGTGCATCTATAGAAGTTGGTGAGGATGTCTGGATTCATGCCAAACTTCCTGAGTCTCCTCAGGAAGAAGAGGCGTTTTCGGGCAGCTTTGACCACCTTGTCAGTGTGGGCAGACCAGGTGAGATCATTGCTGATGTTGACCCCGAGGAACTTGAAGCAGCTGACCTTTTCCACTTCAGATCCGTTGATGTGTAGGGGTGTATGCTCCACCCCCTGCCGTCTCCTAAAGTCAACAATCATCTCCTTCGTTTTACTGATGTTGAGAGAGAGGTTATTTTCCTGACACCAAGTTGTTAGGGTGTCAACCTCCTCTCTGTAGGCTGACTCATCATTGTTAGTGATGAGGCCTACGATGGTTGTGTCATCAGCAAACTTCACGATGAGGTTGGAGCTGTGCATTGCCGCACAGTCGTGAGTGAACAAGGAGAACAGGAGAGGGCTAAGCACACAGCCCTGGGGGGCGCCAGTGTTTGTGATCATTGTGGCTGACGTGCGGTCACCGAGTCTCACCACCTGTGGCCTCCCCATCAGGAAGCTGTAGATCCATTTGCAGAGGGAGCTGTTTAGTCCCAGGTCCACAAGCTTAGAGACGAGTCTGGAGGGGATGATGGTGTTGAATGCCGAACTGTAGTCAATGAACAGCATCCTCACATACGAGTTCCCCTTTTCCAGGTGGGAGAGGGCGGTGTGCACTGTCAGGGCGATGGCGTCGTCTGTAGACCTGTTTGATCGATATGCTAACTGCATAGGGTCCAGGGTGGGTGGCAGTGAGGAGCAGATGAATGACTTGACCAGCCGCTTGTAGCACTTCATGATGACAGAGGTCAGTGCTATCGGGCGATAGTCATTCATGCTGGTGGCCTTGGTGTTCTTAGGCACAGGGATGATGGTGGTCCTCTTGAAGCAGGTGGGGAGTACAGAGAGGCTGAGGGAGAGGTTGAAGAATTCACTGAAGGTACAGGTAGCAATAGAAGTTATGAATGAGGTAAGAGACATGATAAGATATAAGTACAATGAATATGAGGTAAGAGTCATGATATGATATAAGTACAATGCAACGGAATCTAACCAGAAGAACCATAGCAGAAGAGTGCAGAGTATTCTGCATAGTGGTAATATAAAAATAAATAGATGGGATGTATAAAGTATGATATGACAAGATATATGGGGTATGAGCAGTAGTAACATTGGCAGCAATAGTTGGTCATTAGTGCAGATATGATACAGGTACAGGTGAAGGTAGCAATAGAGGTTATGAATGAGGTAAGACATGATCAGATATATAAGTACAATGAATATGAGGTAAGAGTCATGAGGCATGATATGACATAAATAGATATGAATACACTATAAAATGTTAAGTGGCTGAACAAAAAAATACCAATTCAACACCCACAAGGTAGTTTACACTAGTCTGGGAAGTCCCGCCCCTCTTCTCCGGCCAATTTGATTTAGCCTCTGAAGGGGGTCTGGCAAACTTAGGATAGCAGTTCACTTCAAGATTTCCAGAATCCTTGGAGCCAATCACAAACTGGCTTTTGGCTACCTGGCACGCCATTGGCGGATTTAAAATAACCACGTCAACCGTAACAAATGAATGAGTAAAATCTTTAATAAGAGTCTCAACAACGTTTATAGGCTACGTGTAGCTATTTGTTTTGTCTTTGTGAGTCAACAACGTATGTGTGTCATATGCGCCCGTCTCTGTGCAATTCAGATCGCGTGTCTTTGTGAGAATTGTCAACAACGTAGCCTATATGTCTCATATGCGCCGTCTCTGTGCAATTCAGATCGCGTGTCTTTGTGAGAATTGTCAACAACGTAGCCTATATGTTAGGGATGGGAAGATTCACCGGTTCGCCACGACACCGGCACGACACCGGCATAAAAGTTCACGATACGATGGCCCGGATCAAAAAAGTGTGGACCGGATACAATGTGAGATGAATCGCGATGCATCGGTTCTAACATTTTTGTATCGGTATAATCTCAATACAAGACCAATCATTTTATATTTAGATAGATTCCACCTCTCTTACTGTTTCTTAAACGCGCTCTCATCTCCACTGCTGTTAATGGCCGCTTCTCGTGAAGTCTATAACTTTTCTAAAATCACTATCTGTCTGCAATACCGCTCTCGGCCTCTACACAACTTCGGGGCTCTCACAGGAATAGACAGTGGGATAATCGACTATTACTAACGGTGTTTTTCGCATGGAAGTCTCTTGAAATCTAGCACCTTATTGAATGAAATTAAAAAGAGTGAACGTGCAGTTCTCAGACACCAGAATGAACACGCTCACAGTATCGTTAATCAGACAGTAATACCCTACGTTCAGTTCACTTTCACCAAAATTATGAACGAGTTCATGAACTTTCATTCAATGAACGCGTTCAGACACAACACTGGCGCTTGAACCACGTTTCAAAGACCTGGCTTTCTTGGAAGACCACGGCACCAAGGACATGGTATTTTTAAAGATAATAGCAGAGGTGATGATGGAGGAAGAGGTAAGACTATACTCCATATACCGTAGCTAAACTCTCTATTTGTTACTTGAATTTACCTGTGCCTTCCTTAAATTGGAAAAGGAAATCTAGCAGCTAGTCTCCATTATACTTTTTTCTTCATCCTGATCATGTGGATCAACTCAAAACCTAAAGAAAAACCTTAAAATAGGGCAAATAAGTTAAATTGATTGCGTGAGGCATTTGATCCACATGTTTAGGATGAAGCAAATTGTGTTGTGACTGCTTGGTAGGCCTACAATAAAAAAAAAAAATAAGACATTTAGAGAACACTTACACACGTACATATACATGTTATATTTTGTCAGATACCTTTTTAATGATTTGTTGTATGACAAATAAATGAATCATTATGAATAATATAAAATTGCATTATTTTGTATCGCACCTTGTTGAATCGCATCGTGTCGAATCTCATTGTGTCGAATCGTACTGCATCGCAATAGGGGTGGATCGTATCGTATCGCATTAGTAGCTGCTTTTATGTATCTTTAATGTATCGGATCGTTGGCAGTGCATTGAGATGTGTATCGCATCTTCCTCAGTGATGAGATGCACATCCCTACTATATGTCTCATATGCGCCCGTCTCTGTGCAATTCAGATCGCGTCAAGTGAAGCGCGCTTCATTCACAAAGTGTCGAGTCTCGCCCACTCGCGGAGTGCCAAATCGCTTGAAGCGAAGTGGCGACTCTCGCCCACTCGAATTGTGCCGCGTGAAGCGAATTGTGCCTGATTCGCGTGAAGCGAATGGCGACTCTCGCGCAGGCCAATTCTACCTATTCCCAGCTCTGGCCTTACCTGCTACGCGATATCCCTGTTGCGTTGAGCGGGGGGTGGGTGGAGATGATAAATTTGGTCAAATTGATCATAGGTCAAGTCTGCCGGTTCTTAAATATTTCGTGAACGCGTTTTGTTTGCTGCTTGGACATAGTGAGCTGACATAAGCGAGATTTACATTCTTTTGAGTGAAGAGGCTTAGGCTGCAATGGCAAACAAAAGTAATCTTAATGTTAATTAGATAATGTAATGTTGCCTGTACTTAAATGCTAGAAACATAATATAAAAACCGGCATATCACATCATGTTCTGAAGATCCCCACAAACTTTGTATCCAATGATATGAACACTTATGTCACATATGTACAAAGAATGCTATTCAAAATCGCAAAAGAGCGATGCTTCTACGACAATCACAGGGACGTACACAACAACTAGGGCTACAAGCACATGACTACAGAGCCTCTATCAGTTTTTCTTCAGTAATTACATGATATAACCGCTGTTATGCATCATCTAAAATCTGAAATATGTCCGTCGTTCATTGTGAAGATGCAATTCTAGTTTAAACACCAATATGTGACTTAACGTCATGTGAACCGATGGGTCATCTTACCCCCCAAGGCTCATCATCACCATTATGGGAAAAGTGCTAAGTCTAGCAACCCAGAACTACACCTTTTTACACACTGTCAATTCATCTCCATATCTGATCAACCCAGAGCTACACCTTTTTACACACTGTCAATTCATCTCCATATCTGATCAAACCAGAGCTACACCTTTTTACACACTGCCAAATCATCTCCATATCTGATCAACCCAGAGCTACACCTTTTTACACACTGTCAATTCATCTCCATATCTGATCAACCCAGAGCTACACCTTTTTACACACTGTCAATTAATCTCCATATCTGATCAACCCAGAGCTACACCTTTTTACACACTGCCAATTCATCTACATATCTGATCAACCCAGAGCTACACCCTTTAAACACTGTCAATTCATGTCCATATCTGATCAACCCAGAGCTACACCTTTTTACACACTGCCAATTCATCTACATATCTGATCAACCCAGAGCTACACCTTTTAAACACTGTCAATTCATGTCCATATCTGATCAACCCAGAGCTACACCTTTTTACACACTGCCAATTCATCTACATATCTGATCAACCCAGAGCTACACCTTTTTACACACTGCCAATTCATCTACATATCTGATCAACCCAGAGCTACACCTTTTTACACACTGTCAATTCATCTCCTTATCTGATCAAACCTTTTAAACTGAGAAAAAAAAAAACTTTTGATATGCCAAAAAACTACTTTGGCAGGCAAAAAAATAAGACGCTTTCCGTCTCATCCACATGGTTCTGTCTTCCACAGCAAGATGAAAAATGTAGAACGTAAATTAGATTTAGGGTCACATGCCCTAAATCTTTTGCCCAGATACAGGTGGTGGGTCATTTTACCCCACTCTCGAAACAGTACAATGGAATTAGAAACAAGAGCTTGTCTCCTTGTCTCTTATGATACTTGTCATTTTGTGGCCTACTTAAAGGTTAACAATTAAGCAATATAGCACGAGTGGGAGTGGGGTAGGTAAGGGATAATCCCACGGGTGGTGTTCGGCCGTAGCCATCGAGGCCGAAGGTATATAAATTAACAGATTGGAATTACAATATTACTTTGTTTGTTTGTCTTTAGCATCACATTATAATTACAACTCTAAAACAAAGTTATTTTGAACATTTTTTAAGGAAGATTATACACTATGCACAGTCTGTGCTTGGGCCACTCAGTTTTTCTAGTTGACTACCTATGTCCATTAAAGATTAGTCTTTAAAGAACAGGTTACAGCAGGCGATCTCAGATTGACTAATTTGTATCCATGTTTCAGCATGTTTTAGAAGGGTTCTGAACTGCACACTGGTTATGTGGTATTTAGTCAAAGTTTCTTATGTCACACTGTAACAATTGAGAACATTGAGACATGTTTAACCCTTATTGCATGCAACACAGAACACAACCTTGTGTAATCTTTACCGAAGTACAACACATTGCCACAGTGTACTTCGCAAATCTGTATTTAAATGAACTGTAAGGCCCAATCCCATTTCTAATCTCCACCCCTACCCTTACCCCTACCCCTTGGCCCTCGCTTTTTCAAACGGAGCCATAACGTAGGGGTAGTCGAAGGGGTTGAAACTCTAGCCCTACGAATTGGGATAGCCCTTCAACACTTACGTACGTCATCAGTACGCTGCGTCAGCTGTTACGTTACCGGAGAGTGACAGCTGTCACTCACCAGACATAAACAAACATGGCGCCTGCAGCTGTTATTTACACAATGCAACATTTCATCAAACAAGTTTTAAAACCATGAATTACAAAGAAAATACTTTCATTTGTGTGATGCTTTTCCTGCTGTTTCCGACATTTTTAAAGGGACTCGCACGATGTTTCTTCTTTAATGATCACGGGTTCGCAATGCATTGGGGGAAATCGGTCTCACCCCTCCGTTTGAAGTGTGCCCTCGGAAAATCTCCGTTTGGAGGGGTGGAAAGCCCTTCCCCTTCCCCTTCCTTTCTGTCTTAACGTGAATTGGGACAGCCCTACCCCTCCACGTGAACGCACAAAACGGAGGGGAAGGGGAAAGGCGAAGGGCTAAGGGGTGAAATGGGATTCAGCCTAAGTGCAGTGTAAGTGGCTGTGTTTTGTATAATCGCGATTCTGTAACTATCTGCAGGTATTCCTTGTTAGCACCATAAGCGTGTCTGTTTCTGTAATTTAAAGCCAAAGTAAGTTATGTTTCTGTTGTGGTCATTAAAAGCAACGGTAAGTTATGTTTCTGTTGTGGTCATTTAAAGCAACGGTAAGTTATGTTTCTGTTGTGGTCATTTAAAGCAACGGTAAGTTATGTTTCTGTTGTGGTCATTAAAAGCAACGGTAAGTTATGTTTCTGTTGTGGTCATTTAAAGCCACAGTAAGCAATGTTTGCCTTTTTCTTCTTCCTCCACCTTCTGCCTGATTAATCCACTTCTGCAGTCCACTCCATCCCTTCCAGGGAGAAAAAACAATCAAACAAATGTTTGAAAATACAAACAAACAAATGTTTGAAAATACAAACAAACAAATGTTTGAAAATACAAACAAACAAATGTTTGAAAATACAAACAAACAAATGTTTGAAAATACAAACAAACAAATGTTTGAAAAAACAAACAAACAAATGCTCTCTAAAATAAATGCTTTTAAGAAATAATTTCAACAGACAAAGCTTATACAAGCCTTTGAATAATAATATATAATCAATAGGAAAGCTCAAGGCTAAATGTGTGATATAAAATTCTAAGACCAGCGTGAGTGCATTTTACCCTGAAAGTTTCTATCTGTTCAGGGCAAATGAGATGGTTCTCCAGTGCCAAATGTGTATCACTCAAAGCCAGTGCTCACTGCCACTATCTCTGGTCAATAGGTTAGTTCCAGGTTATAAATGTCTCTGCACGTCTAAGGGCCAACTAAGACACCGGTAGACTCCCAGGGCTAATGCATTTATATAGCGCTTTTCTACTTTTAGAGCACATCGGGGGCGGTTTGGGGTTCAGTGTCTTGCTCAAGGACACTTTGACACTTGGTTAGGGGAAGTCCGGATCGAACTAGCATCCCTCTAGTTGCCTGTGCTCTGAGCACTCACCTCTGTGACCTTGGAAACAAAGACATGTGAGATCATAGGACTCTAAACATGTGCACTAAAGGGTTTATATTTTTTGGAGGTCAAACATGTCTTATCATGTAAGTGTGTCAGCTGTGAACTCTGATCATTGCACTGCTGTGTCATCTGTTCTCTGGTGCACATGTGTTACCCTTACTTGTGTTGTGTTGTGCTTGGCAGTGAGGGATCAACTAAATTAATTCAAAGAATGTACATATGCCCTGTGACGCATTCATGTGTTTATTATTCTTGGTCTGTCTGACACTGTCATGACACTACTATATCTTTCTTTCCAGTCTGCTCCACTGGTTCCCCCGGTGCTTTCAGGTGGCTTGTACTAATCGTTGCCTCATCACTGTGGCACGTCACTGACAGAGAGCCCTGAGCAGCCCTGACCCACTGTGCTACATAACCTGTCACTGCATTCTGCCCTGCTCTTCTTAACCTGCCACTGCAGTCTGCCCTGCTTTTCTTAACCTGCCACTGCATTCTGCCCTGCTCTTCTTAACCTGCCACTGAATTCTGCCCTGCTTTTCTTAACCTGCCACTGCATTCTGCCCTGCTCTTCTTAACCTTTTCTTCTTAACCTGCCACTGCATTCTGCCCTGCTCTTCTTAACCTGCCACTGCATTCTGCCCTGCTCTTCTTAACCTGCCACTGCATTCTGCCCTGCTCTTCTTAACCTGCCACTGCATTCTGCCCTGCTCTTCTTAACCTGCCCCTGCATTCTGCCCTGCTCTTCTTAACCTTTTCTTCTTAACCTGCCACTGCATTCTGCCCTGCTCTTCTTAACCTGCCACTGCATTCTGCCCTGCTCTTCTTAACCTGCCCCTGCATTCTGCCCTGCTCTTAACGTGCCCCACTTCCTGCACTTTGCCCTGCTCTTTACCTGCCCCACTTCTTGTATCATTTAACCTGAGACACCTCCTATACGTTACAGTGAATCAGTCCTCAGGGACCTTACCATAGTTACATTACCTGGCTATGTAATGTTTTTACACTGTTGATAACTGTTTAATAACCCTCTGAGGATTGAAGAAATTGTGTGTGTATATTCTACAATCACATCATCTGTCATAAGTACTTTTCCTCCCCTGTAATATAATATCATATTAGAAGGGCACTTAGAGAGCGCAGACCTCGCAATGTTAAAGTTACACTTTGCAACAATTTGACACTTTTTGATGGTTTATAGGCAACTAGTTTTGGTACCATCCTCAAATTCCTTTTTGATAACGTATGGTCGTGTGAAGAACAGATACACACCTGTGTTTTCCCCTCTTGCCATCCAGGAAATGCACTTTGTAGTTCTCCGTAACGGGCTAGAACACCCGGTAAAAATACACAGCTTACACAGCATGACATCGCCAGCTATACTGCCAAAAGACACCAGTTAGTGTGTTGGCATGCTTTTGTCAGAGCCAACTGGGCTGTTAGTGGTGTTTGCAAGGTTTTGCATGCCTTATAGGTAGTTAGCTTGCTAGTTTTGGAACAGAACTACTTATTTCTGCTCTAACGAAAGTGAAATGTATTTGTGTATCCGTAATCTTGCAGACAAACCACAAAACATAACCTTTTTGTTGAAAGTAATAATATAATTAAAAAAAATATAATATAACGAGTTATACAATGCACATCAAAACATACACAAATATCATTGCAAACCACCCTGCCATGCATTTATAACTTGACTGAGACATGGACATGATGGGAAAGGGGTCAAGGATAGGTTACACAATGTGTATCTTCCTGCAGCTGCCTCCATCTGTCAACAGTGCTGTAGCCCCACATGCCCAACTCAGAGTGCTTATAGAGAGAGGCCCTTCTATTTGGGTCACTGTCCTAATGACTGACTGACTGATGACGCTTTCATGGCCCGCTTCTTAGGCAAAGACTTCAAGCGTAAGCAACGCTTAGATAAATCATCATACTTACGTAACACCCTAGAGTCCATCTATGACATTATGTATGTATAAAAGCATAGATATTTCTACATTTGATAAACAAAAACTTCCAATTAAAAAAAAGAGCATATTTAAAGCGGTGTGTAGGTGTTTTATCAAACCATACCACAATAGCTATTTAGTACCCCTTATTGATTTCAGCATCTAGTACTATAATGCTATGTATTTTTTTTCTCATATTGGTCATGCATACACATTCATGAAACAGACACACACACAAACACACACATGCACGTAGATGCATCTTTTCATTACTTGACCTGGACACAATTGCCTCTGGTCTGGGTGTAAAAAAGCAGACTGATGCCTTTGAGGACCACAGGACCCTGGGACACCATAACATTCTTCACATTTCTATTTCTGGACTCCAAAATACGTCAATGTGTTGGCATGGCAACCACTGGCAGTTGAGGTGGAGACTGGGAGTTATGAAATAATCACACACACAAAACGCAATCATCAGGAACATCAGGCAAGAAGGAAAGTGCTATCGAGATTACTGCGTTAAATGAATCTTGTTATGCAAGATGCTGATGGCTGCATTTGATTTTCTTGCCGATGCATGAATCATTGGTTTCAAAGTAAAGTCAAATGACTGCAGCAGTGGTAACAACACACTCCATAATCCCAGTCTAGGCTACGTCCTTCAAGAGGTGAATCCTGTACGCTGTCAGATTGCCAGATTGCTTTGAAGTCACTGAGTGCCCTTGACCCAATAGCATGTTCAATTTGATTAAAGCGGCCATTGAGCAATGCTTACCTTCTCATTATACATTGTGAGCTCCATTTTAGCATGATTATAGCCACTGTTGGTCAAAATCCCGTTTTTTAAGGTATCAATCTGGATCGTCGCATGGACCGGGGAAGGCTAAGGTTTAAATTTTGCGTCAAGAGTTTCATAATCCATTAATTTCCCGCAGTGCACAGTATTTTTGAACTGGGTAAAAGGGCCACTGTCATTGTCGCATAACATTGTCACTGTCATGTGCTATTGGAACTCCCCTGTGCTTTATATCATGTTTTACAGTATTTGTTTTTACATAGCATGAAGCTGACTGCGTTTGTCCCCAAATCGCTTGGCTCTGGCTTAACATTACATGATCGAAATGAGGGTAATGTTACTCTTGCACTGGGCAGGGGGAAACGAGGTGATCCACAAACAGCGAGAGGGAGGGAGGGAGAGCGAGAGAGAGAGAGAGAGAGAGAGAGAGAGAGAGAGAGAGAGAGAGAGAGAGAGAGAGAGAACACTATGAAGGTTATGTAACACTACTCAGTACTTGCGTAATACATTCATAATCAGTACCAAGGACGAATATAGCTGGCCTACTTTACGGCTGATGCGTGCTAGTGATTCAGTGTCCTGAACACTCCCTGTAACACGCATTTCCTGACGCAACTGGGCTACTATTGAGTTGTGTACCTCATCTACATTTAGATGTGATAGGGGCGATGAGAGGGAATGTCGTAGGTCTCTCTCTCTCTCTCTCTCTCTCTCTCACACACACTCTCTCTCTCTATCTCTGTGTGTGTGTGTGTGTGTGTGTGTGTGTGTGTGTGTGTGTGTGTTCATGTTTCATTCCACTCGAACGACTGCGGGTAGTGATAAGAAAATACGCAGTTGGAACATACCGTAGGCTACCTCAAATGGTCCCTGCATGCAGTCATGTTATGTTTTGCATTATTAAAACATCCAACCTACCAGAATATCAGCCTCAGCGCAGAGTATGTAGATGTTGGGTATGGTGGACAGCAGTTTAGCATGTGCTTGTTAATCCCTTTGAACTCAATTAAAAAACAACATATTAGATTGAAACATTACAGAGATTAATTTCCTTTGCGATCAGCCAACCTTGAACTTGTTAGCCTGTTTTTGCCATTACAGCCTCCGGAATCTTAACAGTCCAAATGGGGATCGTGTCTGTTTATATGCCCTGGCACCATTAACACTGACATAATAATATGTATTACGGACATGTAAACCAGCTTTCAAAGGCTCTGAAGCATAACCAGTCATTTATAACTTTTTGAACTAATTTAATGTAAGGAGTCGATTTTGCCATAGTCAATTTACACCAATGAGCATAAATACCACTAATATAAGTGAGTGTCACAATATGACAGGTTGTCAGATGCCTTGAACCTTTCAGAAAGAGTTGAACCGAGTCACTTAGGGATATCCTACAACATGCTCACATGCAGTGCAACTTGTCAGATTGTGTCTTTCATGAGATTTTTCTGTAGGGTTATTCTTGAGGAGGTGTGCTGGCAATGACAAGAATGAAGTTGGCAGCAGTACCATGAGAGATAGTCAGAAGCCTACTTTCTCACGCTGGCATGATTCTGCTATCTCTTTATCCAGCTGTACATTTTTTCATTCAGGGTGTAACCATTCAGATATTTTATTAAGACCATTTCGTTGCCTGTTGCTACGTTTGCACACTCAGCCTCCTATGAGACAAGGAGCAATACAATGATATAATCGAAGAGAGACATTTTGGTTTGCAATCACTTCACTTAGAAAAAAACCTCACACTTTTCAGGGGCAGTTTATGGGGATAATGTGCCACTAATCCAGTCAAAGAAGTATATTTGGGCCTTACTGTTATGGCTAACTGACTGAGGCCATTGCATCTTGCCTGGCCTCCCTGGGTTTGACACCCATGACAGTGGCCAAAGGGTCAGTGTCCCCAGTGATGTTTTGTTTTAGGGGGGCGGGGCTTTCCAAAGCAATATTCTTTTACAAATGACTACAAGGTTATAGTACAAAATTAAACAATATCACGTAATATTTATGTAATGAAATATATATATATATATATATTGTATTTATTATCTGATCCTGTGAAAAAGATATCAGCTTGTTTTCATAAAGTGTTTTTGTGAAACATGATATTTAAATCAGTTCACCTAAAGGTGTAAATGCATTCTTCTTTCAGGTACAGTGTATGTAAAAGGCTTCTGTTACAACAGTGAAACCCCCTATGTTAACTGTCATGAATAATTTCGGGAAAATTCAGAACTGAATAACTCATTGATTTTGCAATAAAGGTCTGTGTCGGGTCTATGTGTCTAGCATAATGCCATTTTCCAGATGGAGACTTGGATAGATAGAAAGGAGTTAGAGAGAGTTTGGTCAATATGTTATTCTGATTCTCCACAAAATGTGACTGCGTGTGCCCATGATACTTCCATGGTGGGGTGGTTTTTGCCTGTATTCTCTTTTGAATTGTGGCACCCGTCTTGTCATGGATCCAAGCGATCCCACTCTGAAAACAACTCTGTCATTCACTAATGCTGAGACACTGTTTGTTACCAACCAGTACAGTGTGTGTGTGTGTGTGTGTGTGTGTGTGTGTGTGTGTGTGTGTGTGTGTGTGTGTGTGTGTGTGTGTTTGTTTATGTGTATCCACACTCATACAGTATGTGCCCTTCTTGTGCAATATCCCGAGACCTATGCCCAGCCTCCTTCTCTGTAGCACAGCGCTGTGGGTGAGTGTGTGTGCGTGTGTGTGTGTGTGTGTGTGTTTGTGTGTGTAGGAGGAGGCTCAGAACAGGAGACCGCTGTTAGAGCTTTACCCAAAGTGACTCCTGGCACCATTCCAACCAGCCAACCCGATGCCATGGCTATGCGCCAATCCTCAGAGCGTGCTCTGATTGGCTGCGAGTGGGCTCTGTCCCAGAATGCTCCCTGGGCATTCAGCAGGCTGACATGAACTTACATCATGTCACTCTCTCCACAGCTCACCATGACCCAATCCCCCCGCCCTGCCACCCCTCCCCCAACCTCACGTACGCCAGGGCCAGGAACTTCTCCCCGCTATGATTTTCCCTTGTGAAATGGCTGGTGACAGTTCAGCCCGCTCCACCTAGAAATGTTCTGTGGGATCTCAAGTTCCAGACCAGGCAGATCTTCTTTGATCAAAAGGAAGGTTCACATAAGACAGTAGGGTAGAAGGTCCACAGTGTTCTCAATGTGGAATCTGTTCTGTCATGCATGGGGAGGGTCTAATATGGCCACTCTGTCCACGTTTCCATTTCATGGTGGACACGGTTAAGTGTTTCTTGGAAAAAAGGGCTGTTCCTAGAAACTGTCCGGAGCATAATGTGGATTGCTGTCCTGGAGTATAGCTTTTAAGCTGTTTAAGCCACTAGTGCATAGAAAGAGACTTGGTTTCCAGGTCTTGGCTGACCTCAGCTATTCATCATTGCATTGTTATGTCAGCTGTGTTTGTTACGCTGCTAATGGCTGCTTATTGAATCAGACAATGGCGTTCCTGTTGAGTGTGAGGGTGGAAGTGTAGGAGCCATGTGAGCAGAGAGAGGGGTATTCTGAGGACAGATACACCACAAAGACCACATTTGTTGCACTGTTTACATAGTTCGGAAACGTGCCTCATTGGCTAAATGAAGATGGGTCAAATTGACATGGGTGTTTGGTCTCACGGCGCCCAAGATTTAACTCACTTACCAGCTGCCCCCCTTCAGAGTAACAAGACGTACAAACACACCCACTGTGGTAACTTTCAAAGAAACGAACAAACAAAAACTAACGCGGACTATGATGTTAAAAATTAGATCATCATTAGATCATCACACACTGACGATGGCGTAAGGCCGAAACGCGTCTGTACGAAAATAAACTGGTCTTATTTCTAAAGAGAAAAGCTTGAGAGTGCGGTTTTTATTCTACTAACAGTTAACATTCTTTTACTCGCACCCGAAAACGCATTTATATATATTTTTTGAAGTAGAGCGCGCCTATCCCTACTAAAAATTAGATCATGTAAGGCCATTGTCATTCCATGATTGTACCATACTCAAAACCAGGACAAATACTATAGTGAATGTCCAATAATTACAAGGACACTATCACACTTGCCGTCTTGCAAATGAACAGCTTACTCACTATGGCACTCTGCAATAACCCTGGATCTATGTAATAACCACTGTACAATTTCACCTACAAATCATATTTATTTATTGTTTTCTCAAATACAAAATGTGCAATACAGTCCACACTTTACTGTATAGCTATACAGGCTGTACTGTATATACTGTACTTCTTACATCATTGTCTTACCATTTAATATTTATCTTTGCTCTTCTTGCACTCTCCACTTCTTTGCACTATTTGTTGTCTTTACAGTTCATGGCTCCTGTATACAGCCATTCCTCCCTGTATATATTTATTAGTTCCTTATCGCAGAAACTGCGATATAATAAACGGGACTTGACCTAGTGTCATGGACCCGTTCGAAGAACTTATTCATTCACGCCGCTAGGCAGGGAGAAGTGCGCCGGGCTCTGGCCCCGCCTCCACCGGAGCCTATAAAACCCCCGGCGCGCTTCTCCATCTTCCTTTTCAAAATCTTCGCGTAAGATTAGGATGTTCCAAGTACTATTCGACGCTCCATTCCAGACGGTCGTATTACTTGTTTCTATTTTAAACTTAACTCGATATGAGCTGGTGAGTTAAAGGTTATCTAACCTTCACTACCTCAAGAGTGCTACAAGTTCGACTCGTCGTACAGAAAGTCGAGTTTCACTGTCTAACTTGTAAGGCTGGCCGGTCTCTGACCAGCCTGCTAGCGTGGTTTGATAGCCTACTAGCTTGCTTTGCTAGCCTACTAGCTTGGTTGGCGGGGCGGGGCCAGAGCCCGGCGCACTTCTCCCTGCCTAGCGGCGTGAATGAATAAGTTCTTCGAACAAGTCCATGACACTAGGTCAAGTCCCGTTTATTATATCTTGTTCCGTGCTTAAGGAACTGAGGTTACGTAAGTAACCGAGACGATTTCTTAGACCGTTGTGCTGTTGTGTTGTGTTGTGTTGTGGTGTGGTGTGTTGTGTTGTGTTGTGTTGTGTTGTGTTGTGTTGTGTTGTGTTGTGTTGTGTTGTGTTGTGTTGTGTTGTGTTGTGTTGTGTTGTGTTGTGCTGTGTTGTGTTGTGTTGTGTTGTGTTGTGTTGTGTCGTATATTTTGTGTAACACTGAGAGCCACTTAACCCAGAGTCAAATTCCTTGTTTGTGCAAACTCACTTCGCCAATAAACATGATTCTGATTCTGATTCTGATCATCACTGAGGTTCAACAAAGGTGAGTAGGTTCTTTAAATATGTAGTGATCATCCAGAAACTGTTCAAGCACCATTTACAAGATGATCTGAGCACTTTGAATATAATCTTTATTATAAATCGACAAAACCTTAACACCATGCCACATTTGAATTCAATGGAATGCTTCCAGAACACAGTGTGTATATATACTGTATCTTGCTGTACTTTTCCATTCTATGTGGAGGGAGGCAATTGAATAGTTCCAGTTGCTTGTGTTTGACATAGGTGTTATGAAACAGTGCTGGCATTACTAATCATTTACAGGGAGACAAAGAAACATACTGAGGCATTCTTTAAAATTATACAATATGTTTCCACACAATTACAGCTGTGTGCAAAGGTTTGGGCACCCCAGAGCAAAATCCATATTTTGTTGATTTTTGAAGTGAAAAGAAGGAAATTCAACCCCTGCGGCAAAGGAACATTTTAAAATAATAATTTCTTCAAATGTTTTTACCAAGTTTTAAATTATGCCATGTGCAAAAGTTTGGGCTTGCACTATAAAGTCGTTAAAGCTTTATTGTTGGTCATGGCAATTCCAGAAGCTAATGAATTCTCTGACTCCTCAATTGTGGTGGCAACACTCCACAAATATAGGCTCCTTTTACCAACTGACTGAGGATCTGAATGAACCTATCAGATGCCCACAAAACAGCAGATGGTTTAAAAAGATATAAACGTATTTCCAATTTGCAGTTTCCAATGACTGAAATGTTATTAAGAAATGGCAGTAAAGTAAAGATTAACCATGGAAGTCAAGATGAGATCTCGAGTACCAAGAACACTTAAAACTGCTCGTCTGCCGGGCACAAAGCCAACCAAACCCCCTCAAAAGACTCAAAAGACCCGCATGAAGATTGATCTGACACAGATGGGGTGGTGCACAATCTCACTGTGCAGAGCTGCTATCACAAACATTGTGATAGCAGAAAGTCCATCTGAGGAAAATCTTACCAACGACCTATTCATAAATGTTAATGTCTGAAGTATGCAAAGTAACATCTAAATAAACCAGCGTCATTTTGAAAAATAAGTGCAGATGAAGTTAATATAAGCGTATCATTTGGCCATAATGGATTTTGGCGAAGAAAGGAGCCAAATTTGATGAAAAGAACCTCTTGACAACTGTTAAGCATGTGGGTGGATCTGTTCTGCTTTAGGATCTTCTAGCAGCCAGTGGCACAGGAAACATCATACGAATGAAGAGAAAATGGATTCCTCAGGATTCCCTTTTAGTATTCCTCCTAAATGTGTCTTAGAACTTGAAGTGATCTCCAAGAAAGAGTGGAAAGATATTAGGGATAAAGAGACTTTTAGCTGTCAAATCTACCAAACTAGTGTTACTAAGTGCTTACTAAGTGTCCAAACATTTGCCCAAGCCACGATTATGTTATTAAGTTCTTAATTACTTAAGAAGTTACACAGCATTAAAATGTGAAGAAAGCCTCATTGTTTAATGCTTTCACAAAGGGTGCCAAAACTTTTGCATACAACAAAGTTATACAATATGTTGACAAAAAAAAAACGAAGAAGTTGGCCTAAATAAGTCATAAGTTAGCATTAAATAATAAACGTCTAATCAAAATATGAGATCTAATATCGAATGATTAACACAGAATTGAACAATCATTAACTAACTAGCACATAAGAACCCATTTTTCTGTTAATATTTTCAAGTCTTCCTTACTTACTAGTCACAGTCAATCATTTTAGATCCTCTTAACCGGAAAAAAGTATGCTGACACCAACGGTCTGATGAAGTAAAAAAGCTCTTAGGAGTGCATGCTGTGCCATTCCCTTCTTCAGGTGCAGGAGTAGCAGTTACGCATTCCATTGGTTCAGCAGATGGTAAACTCTCATGCTTGATAGGGAGGACTGTTCAGAATGGTAGGAGACGGGTCATTGAGGCCCACCGGAAGGGGGGCCAGTAGTCAGGGATGACTCATCTCCTGCTAGCCAGAGCCAGTACGTACACAACTGAATCCTCATCTCCTGCATTGCACTCGTACTCTCAGTGTCCTGGTCAAAAATGTATACAGTCCTGCTCACCATTATTGGCACCCCTAGTGAATATGAGCAAACAGGCTATGAAAAAATATGTCTTTGCTGTTTATCCTCTTGGTCTTCCACTCAAAATATTCATAAAAAGCTTACCTTTTCATTGAGGTAAAATAATTGAGAGAAAACGTTTTTTTGACCTTAAATGCGGTCGGTGAACCATTTTTGTGTTGATTTTGAGGTATCATTGTCCTGCTGGAAGGTCCAACCATGGCCCATTTTAAGCTTACTAGAGGGGGCTGTTAGGTTTTCATTTAATATCTGCTGGTATTTGATGGAGTCCATGATACAATGTATCCTAACAAGATGTCCAGGAAAAACAGCCCCACAACATCAAAGAACCGCCACCATACTTCACAGTGGGTATGGGGTGCTTTTCTGTATGGCTATCTTTCTGTCTACGCCAAACCCACCTTTGTTGTTTTTGCCAAAAAGCTTTATTTTGGTCTCATCTGACCATTTAACTCTGTCCCATTGAAAGTCTGACTTCCATTTGGCAAACTGTAGGCACTTTAGTTTGTTGTTGATTGACAGCAGAGGCTTTTTTTCTGGCAACCCTCCAAAACAACCTGTGGTGATGTAGGTGGCGACTGATGGTAGTTTTGGAGACTTTCTGACCCCAAGACTCAACTAATGTCTGCAATTCTCCACCTGTGATCCTTGGAGATTATTTTGCCAATCGAAACCATCCTCCTCACGGTGTGTGGGGTACGAGATTTTCTTGTGTCCATTTCTTGATTTGTGCAGCTCAACAACTTTTCATCGCACATCGTCACTGTGCTCTTGGGTCTTTCCCATTGTGATGAATGACTAATGGAATTTGGCCTGTGTCACCTCATATTTGTACGTCAGTGGAACAGGAAGTCATGGTTAACCTCTTAAGAGTTCATAATTAAACAGGTGAACTTAAAAATGGAAAACATGACTGGAAATATACTTCAGTTAGATTTCAATTATAAGATTTTTCTAGGGGTGCCAATAATAGTGGCACACATGTTTTTGGGAAAATATTTATTTAATCTTAACCGTTGTTTTTTCTTACAATAATTTAACTTCAATGAAAGGGTAAGATTTTTGTGAATATTTTGAGTGGAACACCAAAAGGATAAACAGCACAGACATATTTTTTCATACCCTGTTTGCCCATATTCACTAGGGGTGCCAATAATGGTGAGCAGGACTGTAGGTCACTGAAGTTGTCAATATTTTATTTGAAAGCTTTAGAAGTCTTAAAAGCATAAGTCTGTGCGCACACTTACAGGCACAGACTTGGATAACACAGGCACGTTAAAAAATAAATCTCATGTGAGAAATTCTAATGAACTGAACTACAGTACACTTTGTCCTTCATCCTTTTAAGTATGCATAACTTCTTCACCACATGTCTGCCCGCTCTGCTTAAAATAAAATGTTCTTTTATGGAGGGGGGTGGAACTGAGCAGCACTGCTTACATAGCCTGTGCAGACTACAGAGCCAATGGCAGGAGCTAAAGCAGTCCATACAACCTAGGTGAGATTTAGATGAGCGATAGCTCATCTCCTGGAGGTGCCTTTATCTCCCCACATCTCATATATCTTATTTCAATTCACTGTTGCTCTTTTACGAAAGCAAACTTTTCTCCCAGGGCGCACGGCTGACGAATATTCACCACTGTCTGTGTCGTCATCATTGTGTAATTCTCCCGGATGAGAACAAGACCATGTTGGGGGCCTCAGTCGCTCTCACACATTTGGCATGATGCAATTTTAACTCTGCATCTGGGCTTGATTTTTGCTCTCATTAGAGGAGCTAAAATAGGAGCAGCCATGGAGCCGTGTTTCATCTGTCTCATACACCCCCAGACCACCACTGACGGATGAATCATGCTGCCAGGAAGGAGAGGACAGCTCTGAATGCATGAAATTAGACTCAGCGTGGTTTCACAAGAGTTGAACACTGTGATGCACTGTCAAATGCACTAAAATGTGCAACCAGTGTGACTGATTTTAGAAGCTTTTGCGGAAGGATTTTCAACTACAGGAGAACCACGAAGATGCCCTTTTTGCTATTTTCAACTGTATTAAATCCACCTCAGTGATACATAATATAATTTCTACACTCAGTGCTACATCAGAACATTATTAATATTTCACAACAAGTAGCTGTGGGTCATGGCTTATGTTTTTTATGTGCGTCACACATTAAAGTGTTCCCCTTCGCTTGTGACTCATAATGCCATAAGTGTTATGTAAGACCTTTTCTCATCAGTGTTCCACATTTGTAGTGACCTTGCTGTGACTTTGAAGCACCAGCTAAATGGAAAAAGCCTTGGTGTCTTGAAATCCTACTACCCCCTTCTGGTTGTGACTGAAGATTGTTCAATCTTGTTGCATTGTGTAAAAGCAGGAACTGCAGTGTGCACATAAAAGCAATGCCTTGCATAGTGCTGCACTCTAGTGGAAGTGAAATGAATTGAATTAATTGGATAAATAGAAGAACATTTTTCTTTCAACAAAACAGACAAAACGTTGTCAGTGAAATTACCTTGAATTGTGTTCTAGGGAGCATTTAAAGTTCAAAGTACAAGTTCAAAGTACTTTATTTGTCATTGTCACAAGAACAACGAGACAGAAGAGGCCTAAATTCTTGTCTTTTAGTAAATATTTTCCTGAGACAATCATCTGAAAAACCAAACATTCATCAAATATTTTTTCCTTTCATGAATCCATTTCAGAATCTTTGCTATGGCAGTAGTGATGTCATAATGAGTGTCATTTCCACTGCTCCCAAGGAAAGGCCAGAGTTGCCAAACAGCCCGGTAGAACAGAGCAGCCACAGGGGCCCTCTACCAGAGGGGGAGATCAGGGACACAGGAAAGGCCAGCATAAACCACCAGCACAAAGGTAGCTTGTCTCAGAGAGTGATCAGCTGGACCAAGTACATCAGTGCAGCAGCCTTTCTGATGTCCCTGCTAACCCATGTACACATGGGCCCATTAGTCTTGCTAAAGTTCCATCCTAAGGTCAAGACTAAGGCTGTGGACTGGCTCATGGGAATGATCTCAGCACCTGAATGCCAGGGTGGAGCCGACCTGCTGTGCCAATTGGTCGGCAACTCAAGGCAGGGAGAGCCAGCAGTAGTAGTGGGTGCTGGCATTGAACGGCTGCTTCTGGAAGCTGATGAGGCTATCCTCTTCCGACACAAACCATACAGTTCAGCTATCAGAATGTTTGAGGCAGCGAGTTCAGACTCACAAGGGGCTAACAGAGGACAAGAGACCAAAAGAGAATACAAAACAGGGGAAGAGGACAGAGAGAAGAAAAGCACAGCCAACGGACTCCACAGGATGATATCTTCTGCAGAGGCTGTGAGCTTGCTGTTGAAGGTGCTGGGCCAGCTGAAGCTTGGTGAAGAAGAGGAGGTGAACATACTCCCAAACATCTCCCTCATTCCTGGCGAGCCCATCATGAGCAGCATGTTGCGGCATGGTGTCATCACAGCTGCATACCCACTACATGAAGTGCCAGTTCTAGAACATCTGGAGATGAAATGGAGGGCCAGTTGGTTTGGTTTCAAACCCTTTTGCCAAAGGGAGATTCTGGAGGACATCATGGATTACTTTGGTAAACCAGTAGCTCTCTACTTTGGCTTCATGTGGACGTTGGTAAATGCTCTCCTACAAAGGTCTGTGCTGTACCTGTGTCTGCATGTCTGCCTGATGCAAGAATGCAACACACCTTTCCTCTCTTTCAGTGGGGTGGTGTGGTCAAGGCTCTTTCTTCATGGCTGGAAGCTGAAGAGTAAAACCCTGAAGGCTGAATGGCTGGATGTGCCAATGCACAGACAAAGGCCAGGATCTCCATCCTCCACCCACCAAAACCAACTGAACCACTCTGCTGACAGAGGCTTGAAAAGGTTCCTGCTCTCAGTTCTTTTCCTGACCCTCACTGTCCTAATGTCCTCTACTGCAACTGCCACTTACCTGTACATAGATGGGAAATTTAAGAGCCATTTCCCAGAAGACAAACACAGATCCTCATATTCCCATCTCTACCTCTTCCTTCCTGATGTCTTTCTGTCTATTACCATAACAGCTTTGGACTTGTTCGCCGTGGAGTTGTCTGGGAACCTTAACTCAAGGCGAACTTCTCCCAGCTCTTCAAGTTCACTAGGAAGTCAGCACTACAACCAGAATTTCTTACTACCTGAGCTTGTTGTCTTTTGCCTCTTCAATCACTTTGCTGTGCATTTTTACCAAGTACTAAGGTTGAGAGAACACTCTGCCCTGGGCCAACGGGTCTCAGTGCAGCTGGCCACTCAGTGTGCCCTTAACCTGGTCCTCAGCCTCCTGCTGCCATACGCCAAAAAGCAAAGGGTCAGGGGGGTTAACTGGACTAAGGCGGGGATGCCCCCAGTGATGGAGCAGATCCAGAGGCAGTGTGACTGGCCAGTCAGCGATAACAACCAGACCCACTGCTACATCGAGCTCCTGACCACTTACTGCTATGTCATGCTTTTCTCCAGCATAAACCCTCAATGCGTGCTCTTATGCTGGATGACTGTTTTCCTTAAATCCTGGCTCGACATGTGGCGTTTAGGCTGGGCAGTGTGCCGTCCGGTCCCTTGCCAAGCTCCTGTCAGGGGCATAGACTTCTGGCAGGAGGTGTTCGTAGTGGTGGAGGTGTTGGCTGTCCTGGGCAACACAATTCTGCAACTGCACTCAACCGAGGCAGAAGAATTTCTACAGAACCAAAGTATGTGGGAGCTGGTGCAGGTGGCACTGGGGCTGCAGCTCATCCTATTGGTACTGGGAGGAACTGCGGAAAACCTAGTTTTCTGCTTCTTCCAGGCTGTTGGCTGGCATGCAGAGCAGCCTGGCCCGCGCCTCAACAGACACCACAGGCTCCATCGACAGCTGCAGCAGCACAGGCTGCCACCAGAGGCCCACGAGTAAAGCCCAATCTAGAGAGGGCAGCGAAGACTGGATTCAGCTGAGAGACAAGCAGCACACAATAAAAAACATGCTGCTGATCAAACTGTGTGTAGATAGTGTCCTTTCTTTCACAGCTAAATAATGAATGGCTGTAAGTGTATGTGTCCCCTTTTTAGAATAGTCATTATTTTCATTAACTAACCAAAACAACCCAGAGAACTGGTCTGGTTGTAACTAACCAAAACAACCCTGGGGACTGTCTGGTTCCACAGTAACTAACCAAAGCAACCCTGATGACTGGTCTGGTTCATCAGTAACTAACCAAAACAACCCAGAGAACTGGTGTGGTTCCTCAGTAACTAACCAAAACAACCCTGAGGACCGTAATGGTTCCTCAGTAACTAACCAAAACAACCCTGAGGACTGTGTGGTTCCTCAGTTGACAGCCTCCTGAAACTGTATGTTATCATTATATATTACAGTAAAACACTGAAATCTTTCAAAATGGGATATGAAATTCTTAATAGTAAATCTAATTACTTGTTAAATTGTGCTTTAACAGTCTATGTTTGCTTGGAATGAAAGAGATGTACAGTAACTATTCTGTCAACACACACAATTACACCAACACAGAATTCATTTCAGTGACTTGCATTAATTGCATGCATTAAAGGGAGCAATATCTTGAAATCTAGGGCACTTTGATTAAAGACAGTGATGTTGCCTTGCATTATCATTCTTATTATCATCATCATCATTATTATCATTTGTATTAGTACTACTACTAGTAGTAGTAGTATTACTGAAAGAGGAGAAGAGCAAGGATGACTAAGTTTCATCTCACTGCAATTTATTAGTTAATTAAAGATGTGATGAAAAACACAGAATTTAACATCAGTGAATGGGTGGTCGAAAACATGTGTCATTTTAGCCATGATATTTCCACAAGACTGAAGTTTGAAGATAAATTAACTGCCTTGGACTTCATCAAATTGGAATGAACCCCTGAGCACCGAATCCCAGTGGAGCAGTGATGGAGAGTGATCAGAAGAGCAGGGGGTCTGTGATTGAGAGTGAGAGTGATCAGAAAAGCAGGGGGTCTGTGATTGAGAGTGAGAGTGATCAGAAGAGCAGGGGGTCTGTGATTGAGAGTGAGAGTGATCAGAAGAGCAGGGGGTCTGTGATTGAGAGTGAGAGTGATCAGAAGAGCAGGGGGTCTGTGGTTGAGAGTGAGAGTGATCAGAAGAGCAGGGGGTCTGTGGTTGAGAGTGAGAGTGATCAGAAGAGCAGGGGGTCTGTGATTGAGAGTGAGAGTGATCAGAAGAGCAGGGGGTCTGTGATTGAGAGTGAGAGTGATCAGAAGAGCAGGGGGTCTGTGGTTGGGAGTGAGCAGGAGAGCAGGGATCTGTGTCTGGAAGCCAAACCAGCAGCTCATCAGTGCAGAGAGGAAGAGACCAAAGTAGGGATACAGAGCAGTTAAGATAAAAGTGCAACAAAGTGCAAGAATGGCCTGATTTGTGAGTTTAATTGTGAATGTGTGTGTTCATATTTGCCTTGATTTATCACAACACTTTACAGATACAATGAATAATCACGTGTAACAAACAACACTGCCATCACAGTAACATTGATGTAAGACTTGTCTGGGACTTTAAACGCTATCTTGTTTCATAGCGATACAGCATGTAATGATTGTGGAGCAGCACTATCACACTATTAACACTTGAAATGGAAACAGTTTTTTGAACCCTCTTACTGTAATGAGGCTAAATCAAGTGTAACCTGCCTAACTGATTGTAATCCTACACAGGAGATGACATCAGAGCTCTGTCACAGTTCAGGCTTCATTAGATCCCTATCACTTGGGAGTTTGTATGTTCAGGTCTGATTGTATCTCATGAGGTAATGCTTGTGAGACCTGCTGCCAAACATTTGAGTCCCTCTGAACAGCAGATCTAGCACTTCCTCTTTGCCTCCTTCTCATGTCTGATCCAGGAACCATCCTTTGCATCCCCACAGCAGTCAGTCCTGATCCACGACGTCTCCTCCGTGGTTCTGAGAGTCTATCCGTCGGCAGGTGAGTTCTTTGGGGTGATGTGGGGTGGGGTCAGCGTCCTTGAGGACACATGGGGACAGGTGTCAGTCCTCTCCCTTCATGTGTCCGTTCAACGTGCCAGACTCCCAGCGCTGCCAAAGCAGAGCTTTTTGATTTGGTGGGATCAGAGGTTTCTGCTCCTGGTGACAGAGAAGCAGCACATGCCATGACACGCATACAGAAACCCTTCATTTTAGTCATGTTTATCGCCACCAGTCCACAGGACACAAACCAAGGTCATATGCTGTTGTACTGTACCTGTGTTTCCACTGACTGCGGAACTTTCTCAGCTGGGGAGGGAGGTGGCCACACAAGGTCTAGTTTACCTCTGGACTGATAATCTTGTGTGGGGTCAAATGGAAAGAAATGTATTAAAAGTTTGTGTTGGCATATAGCTAGTAAACATATTAAAGTAAGGCAGTTTATGTTGTCATAAACCTAGTAAACATATTAAAGTAAGGCAGTTTGTGTTGTCATATACCTAGTAAACATATTCAAGTAAGGCAGTTTATGTTGTCATATACCTAGTAAACATAGTAAGGCAGTTTTATGTAGTAAGTTATTCTTTTTTGCCACAGTTTATGTTAATTGTACTGACGTACCAAATATCATCTAACTTTTATATTAGTACATTTTGTTACAGTATGCTCTCTGGGTTAGGTTAAGGGTTAGTCAGACAAAATAATAATATCTACTTAACTTAAAAATGCAAGTAGGAGATAGTAGAATATAGGACACTTCTTTCTCCTTAAGTGCAAATCAATATTGAACAAGATGTGCCAATGACAAACTGTATTGCTGAAACCCATTCAAAGGAATTTCTGTAGATGGATAAAACTGTTACTGAAACCTAAGTGATACTAAACTAAATTCACCTTCCTCCATTCTTCCTGAGTCTGCTTGGCTGGTTGTTGTGGTGCCTGAGACTCGGCTATGCCGTCGACCCTTCCAGCTTCCATAGAGACCCCTCCTCAGCGTCTGTAGCTCTTTCTCCCTCTCTCGAGCATCTCGGATGTCCCTGGCCACATCGGGCCGTAGTGCCAGTGAGGGTCGCAGCTTAAAGAAGGGATTCTGCCTGTGCAGGACAGAGCTTTCGTCCTCATCCTCCTCATCCTCACCCACCCCTTCTTCCTGCTTCTCGTCCACTTTGTGGCCAAAAAGTGATTCAGAACTGTAAGTGGGACGAAGAGACCTCCTGCGGTGAACCAATGTGACGTCCCCTTCGACGATGATCCTGTCTCGCTCGTCTGACTCGGCCAGGTTGCCCCATCCACTGTCTCTGTGCCAAGGCACACTCAACTCCTGGGCCTGGCTGAGCTGCTCCAGACTGCGAGCACGTTCCATTACAGAGACGGAGGGACGGATCCGCTCTTCAGGGACCTGCCTCTTAGACACTGAGGATAAGGAGAATGCCGAGATGGAGGTGGAGAGCATCTTTTTTGGACGTAGAGGAGGACGTTTTGTGTCAGCAGTTTTGACCTGCTGGAAGGCCTCGAACAGCATCCTTCTCTCCTTGAACTTCCTCACATAACACTCACCTAACGCCTTCCCCAGCCGAACCAAGTCCTCCTCCCTATTCAACTTAGAACTGAACTGCTGTCCCGTCCTCTTCCCAGCCAAACCTTGTCCCTCTCCTCCTTGGGCTACACTCCCTCCAGCAGAGGAACCCTGACCCTCCAGATGATCCTTCTGAACAGGAATCTGTTCCACCTCTTCCTCTTCAGGACCACCAATAACAATGCTGGACCACTGAAAGCTCCCCTCAGGCTCCCAGCTTTGATGGTGCTTCATCTGAGCTGGGGTTGCAAGGGGCAGCTGCTGGGCTGCAGATGTGGAAGCAGCAGCATAGGCCTGGGGCTCCTGCATGCCGCATGTGGAGGAGTCAGCAGACACTCCGCTGTCACTCTGATCATCTCCATGGCTGGGCTGCATCTCCACACTAGCCCTAGCCTGTGGCGCCTCCAGGCCTTGAGACGGAGGCTGCCATGGGCCAGCAGCTTTATCATCTTCATCTTTCTTCTCTCCACAGGAGTCTGTGTCTGGATCTGTCAAATGATTTCCTCCATCCAAAGCGTCTGTATTCCCTCCAAATACTGCTGGCTGATTGGTCATGGCTGTAAACTCCTCTGACTCCTCAGGGCTTTGCTGTTTCTGATGCACCACATGCAGGCGCTGAAGCAGCGACTCCCCCTGTTGGATACATTCAGTTAATGCAGGCTCCTCTTTATCTAATAGCTTAGGACTGACTTCCTCCCGTTCAAATGAAGGACCCGCTGTGTTCTCCACCGCTTTTTTATGATCCTTTGGTGTGTGAGCCCTTTCTTGTTCCTGTGTAACTATGTTGGCACTCACATGTTGCTGCGTGAAAAAGTGTGACTCTTTATCTTGCTGGCAAGAGGACACCTGCTTTTTGTCTGAAATGATCTCTACCTCTTGGGCCGAGCCATGAATATTTGGCATGTTGGCACAGGCTTGTGCTTCCACAGCAAACCTAGCCTCTCCTCTTTCGTCATAAACATTTGTGGTTCCCTGTTGCTTCTCATTACAACTTCTGGCCTCCAGTCTCACCTCAGAGATAAGACTGCCCCCTTCGTGTGCATGAGTGGAATATTCTGCCTCCATTTCTCTTTCTGTTGGAATATCTGCATCCTCTTCCTCCATCAGATTCCGGGCTTCTCCTTCCTGTTTGGCAGACCTGCAGGGTATTTCTTCCTCACATGGAATGCTAACCTTACGATTCTGTACAGGAATCATGTCTTCTTCTGTGTCATCTGAGTGCAAGCTAGATTCCAGTTGTCCTCTCCCAGGACTGTTTTCTTCCTCTTCCTCAGGTGAATATAGGGCATCCTCCTCCAGAAAGTCTTCATCATTTTCCTCTTGTTCTTGTAGGAAAGCAGCAAATTTTCCAAACCCTGGGATCTTCCCCTGTTTCTCTGATGGGCTAGGTGAATTCTGAATCTCTTCAGCTGTGTTTTCCTCACTGGCCTTTGAAAGCTTGTATGTGTCAATGTTTGGTGTGAACATGGGAAAGTTCTCGTCCTCCCAAGACAGGGATTCTGGGCTAAGGCCACTATGCTTAGGTCTTCTGTGCTGGTCTTCCTCTTCAGAATTACTGTCAGGTTTGCCAGAACAGTGGTCCTGGTGTGTAGCCATGGTGATGAAGCTCGATGTCTCTGTGTGACACCTGTGTGTCCACAGTGACAGCTGGGTTAGGTGTTCCTCCCTGTCAGAGAACCTCAAAAACAAATTGTGTTGTCAGTTGTTGGTCTTCATTTATCATTTCCCCCAAATGCAAAAGCATGAAATCTACAGACTTTGTCCCAAAAGATGCTAGCTACATAAGAATTCAGGAGTAATCAAAAGCCTGCTAAATATATACTAATACATTGTGTTGGAGGTGTTTAGCATTAGTATTACATATTTTACCTCACCAGGAGAGAAATTATTAGGTTAGTGGTGCATTGCCAAGACTAAGGATAAATAAAGGCCTGTATTTAATCACTGTGCTTATTGGAGTATTAATGTGGGTGGGATATGTGGTCAGACAGAGGTTATAACTTGACTTGGCAGAGTTTAAATGTCATCTTGACTTGGGGTAGGTAGACCAGGGGGCAGAATTTCAGCTTGACTGCCCTGTTTCAGCTTGACTGCCCCTGTCATCTGCATGTACTGCCCACTGTGACCTAAATGTAACCTTTCTGTCTCTTGCCCCACTTAAGCTTCACTCTCATTATCAAAACAAGAAAGATCAAGCCGTCTAGACTGACCCCGAGTAAGGACAAGGACGGATTATTGTGAGGCTTTGAGTTGCATATGTCACCTGTCATACTGTATCTATTCAGACCCTGCTGTCTATAATGTCAATCGAGTGTTGTTTTTGCAATTAAAAAAGCTCACTGCTTTAATCTATAGCCTCCGTTGAGGGAGCGATTTATCCTGCTATAATTACACCATTGAGTCAGATTAGCTAACTCTGGATTAGCCACATGCTACACTGTGTGGGAGCCGTTGGAAAGCAGGCTGATAATGCCATTGGATTGGATTAATATGCCTCTACTATTCTTTACTACACTTCTCTCTAAATATACACAGTTAATATGCCTCTACTATTCTTTACTACAGTTCTCTCTCAATAGTTCCAATTTTTTCCAATTCTTTACATTGTAGTAGTGTTGTGTTGTACATTGAACCCAACTTTAAAACATTCTTCTTGTCACAACAAATTGTGGCTGACGTTTAACTCCCTTTCTCACATTAAGCTCAGGTAGAGAGGCAACAGATTGCCATAACATAGACAGCCAACTACGTCATATGGGGCATGGAAGAATAATTCTTAAGAAATCAAATGAACACAAGCAGACACAGAGAGAAGAGACAGCATTGAAGAGAGAGTAGGAGAGAGGTGCTTACCTGGTTGTGCGCAGCCCTAACTCAGACTGACATTATCAGCTCTGACCCGTGACAGGAGATCACATGCTAAATCCACAGCACACACCCCATCCCCATCCCTGATCACACTCACACACACACACACACACAAACACTCACACACACACACACACAAACACTCACACACACACACACACACACCTCCCCATTCCCACAGGCCTCTGCATCAGTATCCCAGTAACAACAGGAGAGGTGTAGAGGTGTAGAGTTTGGTTTCTACGGAGGAGCTTATTCTGCTCTGCCCCTTCCCCCACTGGCCAACCTGTTTATCCCTACTATACTGTGCTTGTTGACTAGTACCAGTTTGGAAGTTCCTCGAAGTTTACACCATTGCAACAGACGTGATTATGTCATGGATGCTGGCAGAATGGATCTCAAAGGAAAGATTGGAGCAAGGCTCGCGGGTAGTCTGATTTAACAACTGTGTGGTGACAGTGAAAGTGATAACATGATATAATGCCTTTACCATTACCAACTCTTACCATTTTAGATGATCAAACAGTGTCAGTTGAAGTTCAGCCACTCAGAACTCAGAACCCCTGCACTGGAACACACATGTAATGCAGATGTACTTCAAACCTATTACTATTGTCTAAATGACAATGCAGATATACTTTAAACGTATAATCTAAATGACAATGCAGATATACTTTAAATGTTTAATCTAAATGACAATGCAGATATACTTTAAATGTATAATCTAAATGACAATGCAGATATACTTTAAACCTATTATGATTGCCTAAATGACAATGCAGATATACTTCAAACTATTACAATTGCCTAAATGACAATGCAGATATACTTCAAACTATTACAATTATCTAAATGACAATGCAGATACTGAATAATTTAAACGTATAATCTAAATGACAATGAATAAGTAGAAATAAGAGGCCCATTTTTTCAAGCTCAGTCCACAGTTAGCGACCTAAAATCAAACCCTTCCTCCAGATATATTAGTACTATAATATCTGAATGTGTTGTTCAAACAATATACAGTATGCAACAGAAGTGAGTACACCCCTGTGCAATATCAATGTCAATCAGTTTAGATTTACTACATTCAAAATACAGCTTGTACAGAAGTAACTAAATGCAACTAAAGTCAGCACACGTTCCAACTGTCTGGCTCAGATAGGGTCTATCAAGATGTGAACCTGCCAGGGACTTTGCATTCAATAAGGTAGTCCTGGTCCAGGTTCTCTCCAAACATGCTGAACCCTGTCTTAGTAGAGTTCACTGTGGAAGACCTGGCCAGGTTTATTCACTGTGTTAGTCCTGGTCCAGGTTCATGCCAAACATGCTGGACCCTGTCTGAGCAGAGTTCTTAAAAAATTTAACTTTGTTGAAGAACATGAAAAGTCTGGTAAGTATTGGGAGCTAATTCTAACTAGAATGCGTTTTGTGAACGAACTGCGATAGTGTGGTTGCTCTGTTGCGGCTATGACCGAGAGAACAAGTGCCTTGGAATTGGGGCAGGTGTCAGCTCTCCAGCTCTCCCTGCTGGATGAGCATGCACAAATGAGTATGCATGAGTGAGTATGCATGAGTGAGTATGCATGAGTGAGTAAACATAAGTGAGTATGCATGAGTGAGTATGCATGAGTGAGTATGCATGAGTGAGTATGCATGAGTGAGTAAACATGAGTGAGTATGCATGAGTGAGTATGCATGAGTGAGTATGCATGAGTGAGTATGCATGAGTGAGTAAACATGAGTGAGTATGCATGAGTGAGTATGCATGAGTGAGTAAACATGAGTGAGTATGCATGAGTGAGTATGCATGAGTGAGTATGCATGAGTGAGTAAACATGAGTGAGTATGCATGAGTGAGTATGCATGAGTGAGTATGCATGAGTGAGTAAACATGAGTGAGTATGCATGAGTGAGTATGCACGAGTGAGTAAACATGAGTGAGTAAACATGAGTGAGTATGCATGAGTGAGTAAACATGAGTGAGTATGCACGAGTGAGTAAACATGAGTGAGTAAACATGAGTGAGTATGCATGAGTGAGTAAACATGAGTGAGTATGCATGAGTGAGTATGCATGAGTGAGTATGCATGAGTGGGTATGCATGAGTGAGTAAACATGAGTGAGTATGCATGAGTGAGTAAACATGAGTGAGTATGCATGAGTGAGTAAACATGAGTGAGTATGCATGAGTGAGTAAACATGAGTGAGTACGCATGAGTGAGTAAACATGAGTGAGTAAACATGAGTGAGTATGCATGAGTGAGTATGCATGAGTGAGTATGCACGAGTGAGTATGCATGAGTGAGTATGCACGAGTGAGTAAACATGAGTGAGTATGCATGAGTGAGTAGAGCCCTGGTATGGAAGGTGTCTCTTAATATTCCTAGTTATACAGTTGAATGGAGAGGGACAGAGAGAGAAGAGCCGTGCGCAGGTGTCAGTGAGAGTTGTCAGTGAATCACAGGTGCAAGCCAGTTTAATGAGCCTATTATGATGTCATAATGCCTCAAAGTTCTGCCATGCAAGTCTATGGAGAAAAAAGGTGATGGAAAAAGAGGAATAAAAAAGGAGTGGCAAGGAGTACCGCCATGTAAAGTCATAGCAGGTTGCACCGGATCGGGCCGGACGTTTCGGTGTTTGAACGGCGTCTGTACCTCGAACGGGCGAGGAGTATTTAGCTGCAAGAAAAACGGGGAGAATAAACTAGAAAATGCATTTCCTGAAGGAAATACCAGTGCATGAAATGCAAAGGTTAAGAAAGGAAGAAGAAAAGAAAGAAGAGTGAAAGAAGGAAAGAAGAAAGGAAAGAAGAGTGGAAGAAGGAAAGACAAAAGGAAAGAAGAGTGAAGAAAGGAGAGAAGAGCAGAAGAAGGAAAGAAGAAAGGAAAGAAGAGTGAAAGAAGAAAAGAAAGAAGAGTGAAGAAAGGAAAGAAGAGTGGAAGGAGGAAAGAAGAAAAGAAAGAAGAGTGAAATAATGAAAGAAGAAAGGAAAGAAGAGTGAAGGAAGGAAAGAAGAGTGGAAGAAGGAAATAAGAAAAGAAAGAAGAGTGAAAGAAGGAAAGAACAAAGGAAAGAAGAGTGAAAGAAGAAAATAAGAAAGGAAAGAAGAGTGGAAGAAGGAAAGAATAGTGAACAAGAGTGGCTCTGGATGAAGAGATAAAGAGAGAGTGAAAATATTGAAAAAAGGAGATAAAAATGGATTGAAGAGCGATTGAGTGTGAGAGAAAGTTGACTGAGAGAGAAAGATGGAGAGATGGAGAGAAAAAAAATAGAGAATGGATGGTGTCTTAATGTTCCTAGTTACAGTTAAATTGAGAGGGACAGAGAGAGTAGAGGTTCCTTTGATTTGGTGCAGCTGTCAGTGAAGCACAGGTGCAAGCCAGTTTAAAGACCCTATTATGATGTCATAATGGCCCAATGTAAGTCAATGGGAGACATTTATATTCGTTTTTCTTTAATATCTTAAAAAGTATAAAGTTTAGAAAAGTGAAAAATACATAGCATAAGTGTCGTTTACAAGACCTACGCGACAAAGTTTGAATGAAGTTTCTACGTTAAGCGGTTCGGGCTGAATTAATCGCAGAAAAAGGTAACAAGAAGAAGAAGAAGAAGAAGAAGAAGAAGCCTAGGAATAACAATACAGGGCATTTCATGCACTGTAATAAAGAAACTTGACAACAACAATACTGTGCTTCCCTTCGGGCAAGCACACTAATAATTTGCTCACGCAAACTGGTGATCCTCGGCCCATCTTTGCTCCTAAAGGACTGAAATCACATAATTATTTTATTACTCTACCTCATTACTACCCCTAAATGTTGCAGGCCCGAATGGCAGGAATGGATGTATATTTTCAACAAAACATGAAATATCTTGTGTTCATACTGTCTGCAATGAAATAGAAGTCAAGGTACATTTATAAATTACTGCATTCTTTTTTATTTGCATTTTTCAGATACAAATTCAATGTTCAGTCACCCATGCGTCCAAGGGCTAATGTGTTTTCCTCCTTTTTCTGTGAATGTGACTACAACACAAGGCCCCTGAACCACCTCACAACTGAGAGCGTGTACGACGTGAGGGCTCAGGTGAGAGGCTATACCTGATGGGAGGTGTGCAAGTTTTTTGCTAGACATTTAAGTGAAATGAAAAATATGCATTCATATAGTGGGCCAAGACGTATTTTAATTACAGTTATCCAAATAAACAAAAGACATAGACTAAGATGTCATAGATAAGAAAAAAATGGAATACTGTCCATTTAAAGTCTTTCATACAATTAGAGCAGGGTCAAATATATATCAGACAATTTTGCAACCTCACACATGCACATATACCCACACTCCATAAGGTCACATTTGGCATCCGCATTCTGTATTTAGAATAATGGACCCATTTTCTTCAAAGAAACCTCCAAATGTTGCTTTGATTTATTTATTAATACATGAGATTAAGGCACACCAAATGCACATTTAGTCTAATACAAATGACAAGATATGTCAAATTTCTTTTTAAAAATCACAACCTCCCACATTAAATTGACAGCAATCAGCACATTACTCCTGTCTTGATACACGGCAGTGAAAGCCTTAACTCTTATAACACTTCTGGCTTCAGAACAGCAGGTGGCGCCAAAACACAGTGCATAAGGCCACTGATGGAGTGCCTTTTGAAGAGCACCTCAGAAGGACAGATGAGATCAGGCAGGTTGTTGGTCAATTATTTAGAAAAAGAGAGAGAGAAAGGGAGAGAGAGAGAGAGAGAGAGAGAGAGAGATTGAGAGAGAGAGCTTGAGAGAAAGGGAGAGAGATCTGCTGGATATGTGGCAGCCTGCCATAACCTGAGGGACAGCCAGTAAGGCAACAAAATGCTAAACTGACTGTATGTTGGTTGTTATTTTTTGGAATATTTTTTTGTTGATGTTTATTTATAATTTTTTCTGTAATCAACTCTTTTCATTTTATTTTGTCCTTCTGTATGTGTATGTAATATGTATGTGTTGAATCAGCTTTGGCAATAAAAACATTCATGCTAATAAAGCTTCTTTGAGAGCTTGAGAGAGAGAGAGAGAGATGGACAGGGCGAGAGAAGGGTCAAGAGAGAGAGAGAGAGAGAGAGAGAGAGAGAGAGAGAGAGCGAGAGCAAGAGTGTGAGAGAGAGCTTGAGAGTGAGAGAGAGAGAGAGAGAGATGGACAGGGAGAGAGAAGGGTCAAGAGAGAGAGAGTGTGCTATGACCTCACATGACAGAGCAGCACTGGCAGGTCTTGTGCTTTGGACTGCCTACTCCCTCTGCTCTGCTGGGCTCTCCACAAGAGGACTGCGACTCGGGGTCCCAGGCTGGACTTAGCTGGGTGTCGTCCAGACCGACGTCCTGAAACACATCATCCAGTGACTGCTTCTCCACAGCTCCCTCCCCTCGGCCCATCCCACCCTCCATCTCTGTCCCCTCAGTCCTGTCGCCCAAGGTGGGGCACGACGAGAGGTGAAAAGGGGCCTCCGGGGAACCTCGGTCTGGGTCGTGCCCTGATGGCGCTGCCCTAGCTGGGTCTATAGCCTCGGTGTCTGTGCTTGTGTGCCTCTTCTCTTCTGTGTCGCCACCGCCCTGTCTTGCTTGTGGCCATTCAGTCTGGGTGACTAAATGAAGCTCCAGACCATGGTCAGCCATCGCTGCCAGTCCCTCTGCTCCAGGCTGTCTTTCATGAGTCCCCAGGACTGGACTAGTAGAAGTGGGGGTGATCTCTGTCTGAGGACACGCCAGCTCATGGTCATACTCCTCTCCCTCCCTCCCCTCCTCCTCATCACTATCTTCACGCACAAACACCCGCTCTACTCTGACAAGCGATCCGTCATCCCGGTTCCCCTGGCCAGGGTCAGTTGCTGCCTGACTGAAGCCCAGAAAAGTCAGAGTGATCGGATCCAAGCCCTCCTCAGGCCTAAACATCTCCTCCTCCTCTTCCTCTTTCTCCTCCTCCTCCTCTGTATCAATAACATTCTCATGTTCATCTGCCTTTTCACCCTTTCCATTCATGCTATCTGCATCTCCTACGCTCTCCTCTCTGCTGTCAACAGCATCCTCCTCAGGCTCCAGGTCCTGGTAGCTCTTATGGGAGGACTCCACGGCCTGGTGTCTGTCCTCTGGTGTCTTATGGGAGGACTCTGAGTCCACGGCCTGGTGTCTGTCCTCTGGTGTCTTATGGGAGGACTCTGAGTCCACGGCCTGGTGTCTGTCCTCTGGTGTCTTATGGGAGGACTCTGAGTCCACGGCCTGGTGTCTGTCCTCTGGTGTCTTATGGGAGGACTCTGAGTCCACGGCCTGGTCTCTGTCCTCTGGTGTCTGCTCAGCATCCTCCGCCTCCAACTTCACCTCTGCCTCTGCCTCACCCACAGCCTCGGCTTCCTCTCGTCCACCCCGTCCCTCTACAGATGGTGGCAGCAGCCCACGTACCTCCAGCAGGGCAGGGACTCCGACCTCAGCCAGGGTGTTCAGCACCTGCCCCAGCTCCTCCGCGCTGGGCTGGGCTGCTCCGCTCAGAAACCCACTCACTGCTCTGAGGCTCTTACGGCCGTCATCGAACACCATCTCCCCCTCTGTCACAGCGGGGTGGTCCCCGGGAGGCAGGGGGGCCACAGACGTGATCACAGTGGCCCCCGTCCTCAGATCCTTTTCCACCCTCACCTTCAGCATCCCCAGCACTGCAGAGACAGAGGGAAGAGGTAGAGAAAAAAGAGAGGTCACACCATCAGCCATCTGAAAAACTTGCCACTCACCAAATGATCTGAGATGACCAGTCAACATCTACCAGCAGACAGAACAGTCGTGAGCCTTGGCACATACAGCAAAGACTTGATGCCTTTCTGCAAAGAACTTGGGGATATGTTGAGAGAGAGTTGGGATATGTTGAGAGAGAGATGGTCTGCACTTCGATTTCAGGAATGATGTGTTTTCAGGCTGCCAGTTTTTGAGATCCACCCTCAGGCACACCTACTGCCCTTGGTGACACTGGATATCACAACATCACATGCATACTCACTGCCTTTGAGATCCACCCTCAGGCATACTTTCTGCCCTTGAGATCCACCCTCAGGCATACTTACTGCCCTTGGTGACACTGGAAATTACAACATCACAGGAGACCGACAGAAATGGGTGGAATGATGAGGTAAAGAAGAGAAAGCTGAAGAAGAGCACAAGGGTTTCACGGTGCTGTGTGATTGAGCAGTCACACTAATAAATAGATGTGTCCAAATAAAACACATGGCACATATGCAGGCACTTTAGATGCGACCTCTCTCTCCTAACAAGCTCATGGGTCTGGCTCCCAGCAACCACTGTGGCTGTCCACACACAGCACATCCCTCTGTATTAGATAACAAACAACATTCAAAACCATCTTACAACCCCCTCCATCCCTTAGTGAATACACACACACCAGTGATGCGCGGGCTGATCCAAAATGAGCAGTCACCCGCGGTGACGAGTCATCAAAAAATATTTTTAATTATATTCGGGTCGCATTCGGTCGAGCCGGTGAAAATAAATAAATAAAGAAAAAACTCCCGACGAAACGTTTGTATTTAATTATATTGTAAACATACATTTTATAAAAGACAAATTAGACATCATTGACTGCATGACAACTGGCGCGAAGAAGGGACGCGACCTTGCGCGTGGCAAGCACTTGGAGAGGTCGTGTCCCTTCTTAGCACTTGGAGAGGTCGTGTCCCTTCTTCGCGCCAGTTGATGTAGGCAGTAAAGGAGATGGAGTCGGTTAGGGAGAAATTAAAAGGAGAGTGGAAACTCAAAAAACATGAGAATCGAAAGAGCAAAGTGTGGGAAACATTTGCAGAGGTGATTGATAAAGATGACATAAGTGCCGGCTACGTTATGAGCACTATGTGCGATACACTGTACAAGTTCGACAGCCACAAAGTCGGCACGACCAACATGGCCCGTCACAAATGCGGCACCGGTAAGCCTTCACAGTCGAATCGAATTGTTTCAGCCCAGGTTAGGCTTATCATATAGGCTATCTTCAGTTTTCGTTTTGTGTAGCCTATTTTTTATTTGCACAAATGCACATTATAGCCTAGGTAAGGCCTACCTGTTTGACGTGAATAAAGTTTTTGGAAATATGTTATTCCTGCCTTTGTGTTTGGGAGGGTTTCAACGGAGCATCCACTTTGACGGAAATCCTTATAAACTTTTGCATGAAAGCTGCGGGATGAAAACAATAGGCATAGGCTAAACTAATAATGCTGGTTCCCCACGCCAAACAGCTGAGCATTTACGGTCATTGTACACGTTTAATGCGATATCTGTAGGCCTACTGGGTTTTGCATAACCAAATACCGCTAGCTAAACAACAGCACAAACAACTGTTTTTTTTTTTAAATAATAAGCGGGTCGGTAAGCGGGGCGGGTACAACATTCTAATAATTAATATTTTCGGTCGAGTTGCGGTCGAGTTAGTCGAAAACGCCTGACGGTCGCGGGTCATTTAGACACGTGCCCGCGCATCACTGACACACACACACACACTTACACTGACCACACACACAGATGAAGACATCATCCATTTTTAGTCACTATGCAATAGCTTCAAGGCATGCAAAATGAACAAACAGAAACGAGGGGAAAACAATAACAAAGCAGCAGCGAGGCTATATTTAAGCACAGCGTGAAGCCACTCTCTAACATGCCTCCCTCCTGACTTAAGCTCTCTTTCTAACACACACGCACTCACTGACACATACATGCAAACATGCACACACACACACACACACACACACACACACACACACACACACACACACGCACACACATACACAGTCAAATACACACACACACAGGCAGGCAGGCACAGACACACACACACACACGCCTTTATCCGGTGTGTGACCTTCATCATCAAGCCATCCCCTGGGGAGGGGGGGCTATGGTTTTTAGGGGACAGGGATGGAACCTTCTGTGCTCATGATTGAACTTCCAGCAGCACGTTAGCTCATGTCCTACAGACCCTGGGTCAGTGGAGCTGCTCATGATTGAACCTCCAGCAGCACGGTAGCTCATGTCCTACAGACCCTGGGTCAGTGGAGCTGCTCACGATTGAACTTCCAGCAGCACTGTAGTTCATGTCCTACAGACCCTGGGTCAGTGAAGCTGCTCACGATTTAACTTACAGCAGCCCGGTAGCTCGTGTGCTACAGACCCTGGGTCAGTGAAGCTGCTCACGATTTAACTAACAGCAGCACGGTAGCTCATGTCCGCGAGTCTCTTGGTCAGTGAACCTACCCCCTGATCGCCCACCTCAGCCCAAGCAAGCCTGATTGGCTGGCCCGAAGGCCAATGGTCAGACCGCTCTGGTTGAAATGAGTGTGACCTGCCAACACATTTAGATCTACTTGAGTTAGTGTAAAACAGCCCTTCCAGTGTTGGCCCATTGAGATTTAGCAGAGGGTTGGTCAGAGGCCATGCAGTGAGATCTCATCTGTGGTGGGATGGCGCTAGCTGGAGATAGACAGTGGCCATATTGGCTAGTCATGTTATGCAGTGTTAGCTTGTCTACACTGTTTATCACTCTTGAGATAGAAGCTATGCCATATGATGCTTATTTGAAAGTTCAGAAATCCCAATAAGAAATACCATATTAGTAATGAGTGCTAGCTGAGTGTGGGTGTGTGTGTGCAGGGACGGACTGGCCATCGGGCATATCGGGCGTTTGCCCGCTGGGCCGAAGTGCAATATGGGCCGATAGTTTTTAATAATTTAAAATAATAAAATAATTTTAATTTTTTATTTTTTTCCCCATATAATGGTCTGACCGGCTGGCCCACGAAAGTAGTTCATGAGCGGCCCTATTGACACTGGGCTGGCCCAATCACATCCCCTGGGCTGACCCAACACCAACCCCTTTCGATTTGGACCTGCCTACATAATGCATTAGGACGGTAAACAAGCGTGGCCCATGGCCTTGACATGCTTGACACGCTTGACACGCGCACGCTAGTCTGCGGCCCATTGGCTGTCTTCTTTAGTGACTTGGGGCTCGTCCAATCATATCACCAAACACCTTCTACCTTTAGCTTGGTCGATGTACAGAAACGCACCTTTCGTTAGAATACTCCAGTCCTAAATGGAGAAAAAGCGAAGAGGGGGTGCGGAGAAACTGCGAGATAAGAAGAGGCTTGCTCTTCAAGCCAACGCTGCCAAATGTGCCAAAATATCGGAAATGTTTGCCACGGCAGGGCATCATCAGCTCCCGTGGATGACAGTGCTGCTGGTGGCGACAGCCAGGGAGATACGAACGACCTACGGTAGGCTTACTGATCATGAATTAAAACGTCTCTAAAATATGTTTGACTTAGGACCTATGTTCTATGACCAAGTTCGTTTGCATTGTAAATACAAGACAAGTCTGTAGCTGTTGCTAGTCCTCAGCCTACTCTACTCTGAAACAGCCAGCCGTTAGCCTACACTCTATGTTGTGTGTTTGATAGTGATGGGAAGTTCGGATCATTTTACCGACTCGAATCTTTGAATCTCGTTCAGTAAAATGAACGAATGTTTTTTCGAGTCACTCGTTCATTTTAACGGGGGGGGGGGGGGGGGGAGGGGGTGCTACTCAACATTTTTAAATTTTATATATACGTATCATATTTTCATGGAGGTTACTACATGTAAACCAGCAGATACTAATTCCTGCATTCAAATAATATTATATGAAAGTTTGGATGAAATGGTCATTTATTATCACATAAGCATTTAATGATCACGGCAAACAATTACGCTGCACTGAACTGTAAGTAAAGTTTTAAAAAGTTAAAATAACTAAACCTGTAATTATTTCTTGTGAACGAATATCATTCACGTCTTACTAACCAGACACTCGGAAGTGAACTAGGTTAATAAGTCCTTTCTGTTTCCTCTTCTGAGCCTATGCAGGTTACGTGAAAAAATATCCAGAGCCCAGTCAAAATGAACGAAACATTTCGGTTTTCTCTAGCTTCCCATGCTGAGCCTATGCAGATCACGTGAAAAATGATCCAAATACTTGTATCCGGCAGATGACCTAATCGTTCACCTCCCGACCGTCTTTGGATCAACGTTTCGTTCATCTGCCGGATATCGTTCAAAGATTCGTTCTTTTGCCGGATATCAGTCTTTCGTTCAATGATTCGTTCTTTCGCCAACCGTGTCTTTGGATCTATGATTCGTTCATCTGCCGGATATGGGTATTTCGTTCAATGATTCGTTCTTTTGCCGGATCGTTCAATGATTCGTTCTTTTGCCGGATCGTTCAATGTTTCGTTATTTTGCCAAACGTGTCTGTTTCGTTCAATGATTCGTTCTTTTGACAACCGTGTCTTTGGATCTATGATTCGTTCATCTGCCGGATATGGATCGTTGGATCCTTTTCCACGTGACCTGCATAGGCTCAGTACAGTCAGCTAGAGGAAACAGAAATGATTCGTTCTTTTTCCGACTGGGTCTCTTGGATACGGGTCTTTGGATCATTTTTACGTGACCTGCATTCAACAAATCATTTCTGTTTCCTTGGCTTAGCCAATGCAACAGTCCCAGTTGTCCCGATGCGCGGTCATGAACGAGAAAAAGAACGAATCTTTTTTTGAGAGGACTCGTTACTCTCGAGTCGTTGTAAGGATTCGTTCAAAATGAACGAATCGTTCACGAACGACACATCACTAGTGTTTGAGTGGTGGGCTAGCCCGTTAGCCTATTGGTGCGCGGTGCCATGTCAATGTTCCGAAAGCCCAGTATTCCCAAACCCTGGTATTCCGAAAATATGCCAATTTGTCCAGATACCGAATTATGATAGCCCGTTATACGCTCCGCCCGTTTTACCCTAGTGCCACCTCATCAAGCGCGTTTCCTACAGGAGGAAATAGACTCCCTTCTAGGAAAGGGAGCAATACTGTCTGTAGGCAGTGATGCCAACTCGTACGAATTGATCCGTACTAATACGAAAATGTGGTGGAAATACGGCGATACGAATATACTGACTCATTCATACGAATTTAGGGTCAACTTCCAATATTATTTATTGAATAGAATATTTGCGGTAACTCGAGAAATAAGCAAAAATGTGTCATGATTTGGCCTCCTGCTTACTAACGCGGAGGGCGCCATTTTTGTTTAAATTGAACGACGTGATACGTTTGTGCTGATTGGTCGATATTATAGCTGCAGCGACATGGAAACCAATAGGGGAGTTTGGTTCATTGTTATCTATTTAAGTGCGCACAGGCGATTGGGAATGTGTTTTATCGTTTTGAAGACTATTTACTTTTGACGTTGATGGATAAAGTTACCTTGTTGCAACTGCTCTTATTTTACAAATGGCCGTCACCAACATATTTGGGTACGTTTCTGCGATGTTTTCTTTTTTAATCAACTACTGCTCAGTAATATGTAACCCCAATCATTAAACTAATGATCAAGAATAAAACTTTCTTGACTCGAGCGATATATATTTTTCTAATACAAATACGAATGGTTAACGCAGAATTTCCATTCGAATAGAGGTATATTTCTGTCAAAAGAGTGAGCTAAATGAACAGACAAAAGACTGAAGTAGGAACAGACCGCATTTGTAGTTATTCCCGTGGCAAAAAACTGACACGAGCACCGCTGTCACTGCTCTTCTGGTCGTTGTCGAGCAGTACTTTCGCGGTCACGGTATTCCATCTAATCGAGCTCCTTTCTTACTTCGCTCAATTTGCCTTACTGAGTCTTTTCATTTAGCACAATCTTTCTGTTGTGGACGAACAAGTTCTAATTTTTTTCTCATTTCAAGTTTTTAAATATAGCATGCAAACTTTATAATCTAAAAAAATGGCTGGGAACAATAGAAGAAGCCATTTCCTAGGAAACAGACTTTCTCCCAGAGTTAAACCAAAGAATACACTTATATTAGTTAAAGTCCTGTGTCTACCAGTCATGCCTTTTGCACTATACAGTATTTCGGTCCACATTTAGCATTGCCCACAGTGGACTCTATGATGTTAAGACACACATGTCTTCCATTAAACAAAAAACAGCCAGCACCAAAGTCCAAGGGAATAAGAGTCTGCTGTCAATGGGTTTTGAGAACCAGTCCAGTGGCATGACCCTGACTGAGAAGGTCACCTGTTCAGCCTTGATTTGATTTTATAAGGGTTGCATTTTGTGTACAGAAGCTTATAAAATATGAGATACTTCCACCACATTATAAAAAGTTTGCCAAAATACACTATGACACAGCCAAATTCAGGTGATGAAGACAAGACGCCTTCTCAAAAAGTGATCTTAAAGACTACAAATAAGTCTACATTTGTAGGCTGAATGCCAAAATATTGTTTCTTTTACAAGTACATATCAAACTTTTGCACGTGGAACCCATTACCGCAGTACAGATTTCACTTAAGGAAAAATACTAATTTAGTGGGGAAAATACTAATTTTGGAACCATTGAGTACAGATTGGCACACCACAATGTTGGCAATACTGTGTAGGCTACCTCTCGGAGACAAGAACAGGGGGTTCTTCAGTCGCTATTTTCTGGTTTCCAAAAAAGGACGGAAAATATCGACCGATCTTAGACCTCCGTATTCTAAACCTAGCTTTAAAGTGTATGATGTATATTGTATTGTATTGTATTGAATTTAGATTAATTAAGACCACCACCACACAAACTCTTGTTGAAATCATAAAGTAGTAGGTTCAGTGACGTGCGGTGAGACAGCTGTCTTCTGTAGCTTCTGCAAGCCCGTGAATCAATGTTTCGTTGGAATCATGATGTTACGTTGTTGTAGCGGGAATACATACAGCAATGCTATTTTTCTAATTGGCAGGGCATATGTATGATTCTAGACTTCGCTAAGCACTGAAGCGACTGAAACGGTGAATTTTGATCACATTCAGCGAAGTTAACCGGTAAAACGGGAGAAAAATAGGGCGTCCTTAGGCCGTCGTGCCTAAAAGTAGGACGTCCCATTTCTTCTTATTTTTTTAGTAGACTATAGGGCAGACGCCCTGCTAGCTAAAAGCCTGGTTGGTGTAGACATTCTAGAGACCAAAAAGACTGAAAAGGTGTGTTATCGAATTTAGTGGGCCGGTCTGGTTCAAAATGCCCGGGCCGATTTTTTGTCCCAGTCCGCCCCTGTGTGTGTGTGTGTGTGTGTGCACGTGTGTGTGTGTGTGTTCATCATACTGAGACTCCATACCTGATCTGTCCCGACCTCCATTGTGAATGGGGAGGGAGCTATTGGATAGAAGAGCTGTTTCTTCCACTTCACCGTGACTCTCTGCAAACAGACACAGCTCACTCGGCTTTAGCATTCAGCATAAGACAACCAGAGACTGGTATAGACGAGTTAGAGCTCAAAAGTGTATTAGACTGGTATAGACGAGTTAGAGATGAATAGTGTATTAGGCTGGTATAGACGAGTTAGAGATGAATAGTGTATTAGACTGGTATAGACGAGTTAGAGATGTATAGTGTATTAGACTGGTATAGACGAGTTGGAGATGAATAGTGTATTAGACTGGTATAGACGAGTTAGAGATGAATAGTGTATTAGACTGGTATAGACGAGTTAGAGCTCAATAGTGTATTACAGAGAGAGACTGGTGACGAGTTAGAGATGAATAGTGTATTAGACTGGTATAGACGAGTTAGAGATGTATAGTGTATTAGACTGGTATAGACGAGTTGGAGATGAATAGTGTATTAGACTGGTATAGACCAGTTAGAGATGAATAGTGTATTAGACTTGTATAGACGAGTAAGAGATGAATAGTGTGTTAGACTGGTATAGACGATTTAGATATGAATAGTGTATTACAAAGAGAGACTGGTGACGAGTTAGAGATAAATAGTGTATTAGACTGGTATAGACGAGTTAGAGACGAATAGTGTATGCCTTGTAGAGAAAGCACTCTTACCTTTCTCTTCTGTGTCATCATCTGTGTTAACCTGTCGGGAAAGAGAGAGTTATTTGTGCGCATGATGCGCATTTAGTTTCAACACAGCAGTACTACACATCTATGCAAAGATACATGAAGCCCTTATTTTCTCCCAGCAAGTCTATGATAAATACTTCACATGCAAACCCATGAGGAAAAGAGAGCCCAGTTCAGCTTATAAATGATTGAACTTATTTACACGGCTGGCACAACAAACACAACAAGCAACAACAAGCCAAATAAATGAACTGACTGTGCATCTGTGTGCGATCTGTGTCAATCATGCCCATGCAAGTGTATGCTACATCAGCAGTGTGATACATTTTTGATCCCTGCTTCCTTTAGGCTATGTATATGAAGATGCATATGAAAGACTCATTCACATGCCAGGTCTCTGAAATGAATGAGGGAGTCCCATTACTGTGGTTTGGACTGAGGTGGTGGAAAACGGAAAGCTAGAAAAAACACTGCACTGCTAGGACCAGCCTGATGGGGGCAGGAGAGCCACCCACTCAATGCTTTGTGTCAAACATGGATTCTGACTGACACTCTTTCCAGATCTGAATATCATTTGGTTATCATGCAAAAAGTTCAAATTTGTGGGTCACATTTGCAACAATTGGTGATGACAATGCCAAATGTGTTTGAACTCTATATGTATCCATTTCTAGAGCCAACCACAGCTGAGACTTGACTGTGACTTGTTCTTGATCTCAGTGTGGAATATGGTGCACTGCTTTTGTGAGTGTGTGTGTTTGTTGATATCGTACCTGACAGGATGCATGTGTGTTGTTCTTTTGTGAGTGTGTGTGTTTGTTGATATCTACCTGACAGGATGCACGTGTGTTGTTCTTTTGTGAGTGTGTGTGTTTGTTGATATCTACCTGACAGGATGCATGTGTGTTGTTCTTTTGTGAGTGTGTGTGTTTGTTTATATCTACCTGACAGGATGGATGTGTGTTGTTCTTTTGTGAGTGTGTGTGTTTGTTGATATCTACCTGACAGGATGCATGTGTGTTGTTCTTTTGTGAGTGTGTGTGTTTGTTGATATCTACCTGACAGGATGGATGTGTGTTGTTCTCTGTTGAGTTTGTCTGACTGCCATCTTGAACTGGCGTCTCCTCCTCCTGGTTCTGAGTCTTCCCCTCCACCTCTTCAGAGTCCCTGGCAGGCAAACATGGACATGAACATCACAACCCACCAGAACAGAGCTTTACTCTCCTCCAGAATCATTACTGGGTGCAGAGACCCATACACACAAATGAAGGCCATTCCTCACCTTTCAATGAACTCACAGTCACAAACACACAGTTAGGGATCTTAGTTAGGCTTTACGTAAGTGATGCCTATTCCAGACACAAGGCTGAGATAGAGAGAGGGGGGGGGGAAGGAGTGTGTGTGTGTGTGTGTGTGTGTGTGTGTGTGTGTGTGTGTGTGTGTGTGTGTGTGTGTGTGTGTGTGACAGAGGTTGAGTCATTGGGGTCATTCAGGAGAAGGGGGGTCTCACTGCTTCTCCTGCCCCTCTGTTGACTGTGCTGGAGGCCAGAGTGGAGCTGGAGGCCCCGGGCCGTCTTCAGCCATGGTGTTGGGCACATCCATTAGCCACTGGTCCCTCAGGGACTTCCTCTGAGAGGAGAGAGAGAGAGAGAGAGAGAGAGAGAGAGAGAGAGAGAGAGAGAGAGAGAGAGAGCAAAGGGGGGAGAGAAAAAGTGCAAGTGAGAGAATGAGAGCGACAGAGAGAGAGGCAGAATGAGACGAATGATCCAAATGCTTGGAGTGAACTTGGAGTTGGAGAAGAGCAAGGGTGATGTAATGTAATATAAGCAGTAATATAATGACTGCTAGGGTGATGTGATGCAATATAAGCATTCTCTAACAACTCCCTCACCCTGAGCATGGGCATGCAAAATGATGTAAAATGATCACATACACCATGATCCAACACTGCAGTGTTAGTTTCTCTCTCATGTCAAGTCTGTAGTTCTCGTTCCCCTTCTCTGTGTTCCTATCCTTTCTCCGTCTCCCTTTCTCCCAGATAACCGTTTCTCCCTGTCCTTCCCTCTTTAGCTCGTGCCGGGCCCCTCAGTAAAGATGCGCAGTGACACTGAGAGACAGTGAGCCCTGTAACAGCCACCTGTCAGAGGCAGTCAGAGTGCTGAGGCTGAGGCATGTGAGGAGACCTGAAGCTTCATACTTATAACCTCACTTTACACTGGCACTTTACCCCAGAGGGCCACATCTAAGCCTCTGCTCAACCCTGCTGGACAGGATGGGCTTACATGGTGGCGATGCGGGCGCTACAGCAGAATGTGAGCTGTTTCCAGTACAACTGACAGCTAAGGTGCTGTAAGGTGTGTGTCAAGCCTGTCTCTGCTGTCCACAGCCATCACAGGAATTCCACATTTGTGTACTTCATGTTTTGGGTGGGACTTCCTTTGCCGTCGGACTGACCCGCCACAGATGAGGAGAACATGATAAACATCTGACAAGTCGCTAATCCATTTTATACTACGTACAAATATTCTGTTTGGCACCACCTTAGTCCAATCAAAATAATGCTGGCGGGCATAATTAAACGGGTGTAGCGTCCTTTGTCTTACCATCAGGAGATAATGTGTATGTTTGCGCGTGTACATCCGTGTGTGCGTGTTTGTGTGTGTATGAGGTTGTGTACAAGTTGGTATGTGAGTTCAACTATGGGGCAGAACAGCAAAGCACCTATGTGTGTGTGTGTGTGTGTGTGTGTGTGTGTGTGGGTGCGCGTATGTGTGAGTGGGTGTGTGTGTGTGTGTGTTTGTGTATGAGATCAAACCTTGCGCTGAGCCAGCTTCAGCCATTCTTCCTCCACCTCATGTCGTAATCGCTCCTCTTCCTCCTGTAACCTCCTCTTCTCCTGAAGAAGAAAAGGCTAAACTGTGAGGAAGAGAGAGCAGAAGAATACAGAACAAGGCATAATCCTCTGAATACGTATCACTGTTAATGCCTGTACCTAGGGTTTGAAATGAGTATTAAAGAAGGCATACTAGATGTTTCAACTCTCCCTCCCTTTCTCTCTCTTTCTCCTCCATTCTCTCTTCCTCTCCTTTTCTCTGCCTTTCTCTCTCTTTCTCCTTCATTCTCTCTTTCTCTCCTTTTCTTTGCCTTTCTCTCCTTTTATCTCCCTTTCTCTCTCTTTCTCTCCCTCTTTCGTCCATTCTCTTTGTGGGTGTCTCAGTGAGAAGGATATCTCTATATAATAAGAGGCAGACACTTTTGATGTGAAAATAGTCCAGAAATAAAATGCCTCCCCCCTATCCACCCGTGCTTTGAATTGGATTACTTGAAGAGAATCTAATCCACCTCCAAATTGAATTAACAGCTCAGACACAGCACAGGCTCAAAAGGTGGAATATGGTCATCTCTCAATTTGTTTCAGTACATTATAACATAATAATGGATTCATATAAATTACACAAATATCACAGGTAAAGATCCGGAAAAATGATAATATATTAATGTCAGAATATGCTTATTCTGCTAATACAAAACACTTGAAGTTAACCATTCTGTATCTACTTAATCTCTATAACTGCTGAGGATTTGTGTTGGCATTGGCTTGTGTGCGATTTTTGTTCTCATGTTGGCTGTGAACTTCTACATGAACTTTGACCTGCTTTTTCTCAGATCACCAGCCTTTGGTGGGACACATTAGATGGGAAATTAAGCATTGTCTCTCAGTAAAAGGCTTGTGTCTGCCTATGCCTTTGCTCACAGAGCAGACAGAGCTGCGGCCTGATCTCTCCATGAAGTCCCTAGCCCACCCCTTTCTGCTGACCCCCCAGTAGACTACACACATCCTTGAACACACCACACAGCACACAGGCCTATCTCCAGTGTCTGCCTCTAGTCCTCCATGGTTAAAGCTACTATAAAATGAACCCAGAACAGCAGCTCAGGGCAACGGGTGATCAGGTAAAACAGCAGCGCAAGCGTCCAGGGGATGGTGTGCAACTCACAGTGATGGCCTGCAGTCTCTGCTGGTACTTCTCTGCTTCATCCATCCTGGCTCTGCAACACAAAGGGCACTGCAGTAATGATCCTGCCCAAACCTGGACATAGTAGTTAGGCTTGGGGTTAGTTAAAAACCATGACATCCACAAGACCTATAAGAAGACCTCCAGACAGCGGCTAACTCTGGACCATATCTGGCTCAGGCCATATCTGATCTACAGTAAGGAATATTTGTCTGAAGAGTTCTTTATCTTTGTCTGTGTAACAGACCCAGAAATTAGCCCAAAGACTAAACCAAAGGTTAACACGTTGCTTGCTCTGATTAGTTCCAAAGGCTCTCTTGTGCATGAGTCGGGGTCTGACTGCAGAGAGCTGCATCTGTTAGCTGCCTATCATAAGTGTTTCTGTGGACCGTAGAGTGGCCCATTGGGTAATACCGCTCCTTCAAGAACAGCCCCCAGGGAAAGGTGGGTGACTGCATGAGAGGCAGCAGGGGCAGAACAGAGTGGGTATTTTGAGTGACACGCAACCAAGAGCAAGGCCCTGTTTATAATGAATGATTGATTCTGAGAGCAAAGGACCTCCAGGTCTCGCTTGAGTGCTTGCCCAATATTGTGGTTGTCATGGCAACGGCGCTCACCAATGCACATGTACCACAAGAGCCCTCAATTAAAGCAAATTTCAGGAAGAGAAAAAAAAATCTCTTAATGCTTTTATAACCCTCCAGCTGAGACTATGAGACAAAAAACATAAAACATTAACATGAGCTATCCAAAGGGGGAGCAGACTTCCTGCAGTGAGTGAGTGTGTGTGTGTGTGTGTGTGTGTGTGTGTGTGTGTGTGTGTGTGTGTGTGTGTGTGTGTGTGTGTGTGTGTGTGTGTGTGTGTGTGTGTGTGTGTGTGTTTAAGAGAGAGAGAGATAGAGGAGGGGGTACGTGTGTCTCTGTGTGTGTCTTTGTGTGTGTGTGTGTGTGTGTGTGTGTGTGTGTGTGTGTGTGTGTGTGTGTGTGTGTGTGTGTGTGTGTGTGTGTGAGGTGTTATGTAAGTGAGAGGTATTATGTGTGTACAATATATGTGTAGCTCAGAGAAACACAGACTAAAACAACTAAAATGGTTAACACTTTACCAGCATGAATCTGAAAGAGTTATAACTGAAATTTCTGGATCTGTGGACATTCTAACTAAATCATAATGGCCAGCATGTCAGCATTCTCATTACTGGCCACACAATCATACAACAACATGCTCATCTCATCACTACACTAGAACACTATTTAAAATCTTTATCTCAATAGTAGACTAGAAACACTGTTTAGTAGTTTTCAATTTCATCTGGAACATCTCTCGTCTTGGGTTTGTGAGTAAATAGTTGAGAATGAGTGAGAGACCATGTGAATAAGAATGAAAGCTGTCAGGACGCCTTCGGAAGCTGGTGATGCAGGGACTGACAGCAGAAGTGGAGCACTCCAACTCTCCCCCAGCGTGTGGAAGAGTGTCCCTGATAGGAGGGACTTATGATGGCATTCACTGCTTTCCTGTCAGGCTGAATGTCCCACAGGCTGTTTGCATCTCCACTGGAAACTTTAAGGTTGTTGACGCCCTGTCAAAAATACTTCAAGCCAAACAGGCCTTGATGGAGAGAAGACCTGGGAAGCATCTCAGAATACGGGAGATATGGTATTATTTATCATTTAGCCAAGGATATGGTTATGAGGGTCGTTTTATCAGGCAGAAATAAATTAATTAGAGACTGTTGATTTGCATTAAGTGATGAAGTGCTCTTGGGAATGAAATTAAAACAGCATGCTTCCTGATAAACAGTCTCCTCTGGACTGTCCTCTGGCTACACAGAGACGCATTAAATCACACATACATAAAAACAAAACACCCTGCCACACACACACACACACACGCACAAGAACACTTGCCCTATATATATCCCATCACTCCATCAGGAGGCTGAAGAGAAGGCTCACAGCACATGGAGTACCCACTCATGCTGAACTGATGCCTCTCCAGCTGTGTGTGTGTGTGTGTGTGTGTGGGTGTGTGTGTGTGCGCGTGTGTGTGCGCGTGCATGTGTGTGTGTATTCATGTGGCCGTGTGGCAGAGAACGAAAGAGAAGGCGAGAAGATGTGGACTGAAAAAGGAGGGCAGCTTCGAGCGATGACAGATATACGTACAGGCGACAGAGGGACTCATGAAACACTGAATACTAGAACACTCCAACACTACAAATGTGCAAACAAACACACAGACACACTGGCGTAGGACTCTGTGTTCCTTTACTTAAATAAGCATTGCTTTGCCACGTCCCTCAACACTGACGGGTCCAGTGCCCATAAGGACCCAGGTTCTGGTCGTTCCACAAGCCCACTCTCTCTTTTATTCACTTCCTGTCTAATCCTCACTGTCCTATTAAAGGCTAAAAAAGCTAAAAAAAGCATTGTGTTGTTGAACACAAACATTCAATCAATGAATCAGAATAAAGATGCATCAAAATCCCCAAAATGCCAGTGTGCGTGTGTGTGCGTGTGTGTGTGACACACAGGCACAGGCACGGGCACAGGCACTTGGCTCATTGGTTGTGAAGGACAATGCAGATCTAACCCTGGGGCCTCATAAAACAGTGGTTATAAAACCCACTGCAGCTGGGCACTGCGTCATCCTGTTGAGGACTGCTCTGTCTGTTAGGGTGAGAAAGAACAAGATCATCTTGTCTGGTCTAGAGAAGAAAGCCATTAGTCGACTACACATGATACAGAATGCTGCAGATGAGTCCTCACCAAGACTGGGTGAGGGCCGCACATCACACCAGGCTTCAAATCACTTCACTGGTCACTTGTTAGTTTTTAGAATAGATTTCAAGATTCTTTACTAGTCTATAAATCACTCCATAGTCATGCACCTGAACATATGTCAGGCATGCTTTCAAGATACACACTCAGTGGATCCCTGAGGTCCTCTGGCACTGAACTCTTAACAGTTCCAAAAGACAAGACCAAGAGGCAGCGTTTAGTGTTTCCGCTCCCAGTCTTTGGAATGCTCTGCCAGAGGACCTAAGAGTGGCTGAAACTGTGGAAACCTTTGAGCGAGATCTTAAGACATATACCTTTCATCTCGCCTATTCTTCTCTTTGAGATTTATAGTGGTTCTGTGGGGTCTGTAATAGATGTGTATGTGTGTGTTTTATAATATGTTTGCACTACACATTCTATGGTTTTGTTTTGTTTTTAGATTTCTTTTTCTTTCCTCAGGAAAATTCGTGTCAAACATAAGTGTTTGTATCTACTCCAAATTTCACATGGCAATACTTGTGGCAATTCAATTCAATTTTATTTATATTTTATTTATAAAATGTTCTCACTTTACCGATGGGGACAGGGGCAAGGAAAAACTCAGTTAATCAGGAAGAAACCTTAAGCAGAACTGCAGCACATAAGAGGAGACCCATCAGCTTGACTTGGTCGGGTACTTCCCTTTAAGCCTCAGTGTAGTTCCAAATCCTCACAAAAAGGGGCATCTTTTGAACTGTATCTCTGCTCTGACACACTTTCATGTCCTGTCCCACGCTAGCATGAAAACTAAACTCGATTGACTTCAAAAACACCTGTTTTAGACATTGTCACCAAGTGTCACCCTTAAGTCAGCCTTGAAAGTTGTCAACTCTGAAGAGATATTATTGAACACTGTGACTGAGTGCCTAACTGAGTGAAGCTTGTGTGCTGAGACACTGCTGCAAACGCAGAAAAATGAATATACTTTGGACACAGCCATGCACACGTCCATGACCACATTGTACAAGGCCATGTCTTTGGTAGTATACCTCCCCCTTAATTGCTTACTCCACTGTTTCTCGTTGCTCTCTGCTCTGCTCAGTAATTGGCCCTGTAATCCCACAGGGCATCGGGGTTCTCCACCTCTGTTGTCCTACGCTACCCTATTATGAATGATCAAACCAGGTTAGCTCTGGCCGCTAGCTCACTGTTAAGGCCTAAGAAAAAAAATGTTGTGTTTCCTGTTTCCCGACCGACCCTAAAAAAAACTGCCGACCCTAGACTTTTTTTTGGGGTGGGCTGCTTCTCCCTGTCGATCTCCATTTTCAAACTGTTTTCTTACGGACTTCGGACACCATAGTCAGAAAATATCTCTGAACACAGCTGAAGTGTTTTCAGCAGGATTCTTAAAATTAACTTGAATTGAATAAGGTGCCAGATTTCTAGAGACTTCCAGGCGAAAAATACATCGTTAACAGCCCTGATTTGCCCAAACAGTAGCTTTCTATTACTGTGTACGCATGGCAAGTGTGAGAGTGCCATGTTTGATTTAATTCAATTACAACTAGGCCCAATACAAAGATAAGCTGTAAGTGCAGTTTGGAGTCTGGACAGTCTTTTTCTCTCAACGCCTCAATAAGTAGATCTTGCCTTCACCAAGGCAAAGGTCGGTGATCTTGGGCCTAAAAAGTTTGGGGACCACTGCTTTAGAGGCTTAACAGAATGATGTTCTTTGTGAGATTTGTGAATGCCTGATGGAATGGAATTCATGAGTTTGTGAAATAACTTTTGGATACTTGAACTTTTGAAAAATAATAAACAAAACAAAAAATGGAAAACTTTACTCTGACTCTGAGCTTGTGGCCATACCCACGGATAGACGGTTACCGGGGGCTCGGTCCGTCACATTTGTTTAAAAAAAAAAAATAATAATAATAATAAAAAAAGATAATCCCTACCTACCTACCCTAATTTTTTCAGGGCTGAAACAGGAAACACAACATTTTTCCTAGGCCTAACCCAGTAATGAGGGTTACTCAGGCTAGCATATCTTTAATATCCAAGACTTGAAAGTAGGGCAGGGGATTTTAAATAAACAATCCCAGCCCTGAAATTAGGCTGGTGGACGAAAAGAAATTCACAACACCCTACCAAAAGATGGGAACGTGTAGGTTTAGGGAAGAAATTACACCCAAATCTGAAAAGATTCACCAACAGTTATGAATGTAAACAGGTAAAGCCAATGGGGTTGAGGCTGATAATGGGCTGATAATGTTACTCTATGTAGTAAATAGTGATCAGTCAAATGTCCTTTACTATAATATCTCAGCCACCAACGTGATAATGTACCATTAGGACTTGCTGGCCTTCCAGATCATACAGTATCCAGTGTGGGGTTCTCTCATGCTGTGGCAGGAATGTGACTGTGTTCAGATCATACAGTATCCAGTGTGGCGTTCTCTCATGCTGTGGCAAGAGTGTGACTGTGTTCAGTGAGCAGTGGTGATGGGTTCTGACTCATCGGAGATTGTTACACAGTCAATTAGCATTTCTCAACCCAGGCAGCAGTTGCGTGCGTAATTCTTGGCGTGGCTGTCAGTGTCTGGTTTATCATCATTGGCTGAAATCAGCGTCAGGGGAAGAGTTGGAGGGGGCAGATCTACTGCTGCGCCGAAGCCTCTATGACAGGCCTCTGATTAGAATAATGGCCACGAAGGACTGTAGAGATGAGGAGGAGGAGGTGGAGGAGGGTGCGCTGTGCTTTCCAGGCAGTACTTTTCAACCATACAGCTGATTTAAGCTTTAACTTCCACGAGAGCTGGCCATGAATGTTCACTTTAGCTAGCATGTTCTCATGCACACGATGCAGAAAGCATAACGTGCCACACACACCCACACACACCACCCCCCCTGCTCCACCCCCTTCCATCACTCTCGCTTCGTCTCTCCCTCCATTTCTTTTTTGTGTTATGGAAACAGATTTCCTGGAAAGACAAGAGCACTCTTCAGAAAATGGCTATGTTATGTACGGGCTGACTCTTGATGCTGAGAGGGAGAGAAGGTCTTTCTGTGGCAGCAATGTCTGCATGTTCTATGGGACCTGACAGCGACACCACTGAGAGGAGGGCCCAGACCTTCAAACGCTTCAAGCTCAGCTGCTGCTCCGTCTCAATGTGACAGTTCACTTCCACCCCTTTGCTTCATTAAGGCACCCACTGCTTGGCATTGCTTTGCTTTGATGATGACGACCAAGCCAAAGATTGCATTGCATACTATTTACTGCACTGGAGCTTAAATCTGCACTAGTTTGATCCAGCTTCTGAATTCTGCACTAGTTTGATCCAGCTTCTGAATCCTGCACTAGTTTGATCTAGCTTCTGAATCTTGGTATTGATACAAGTCTTATTCATGACCCTGAGCTGAGCCTTTCACTAAATGAGTATGGTCATGAACTGCTCAC
>NC_137916.1:4130827-4205827 GCF_963457725.1 Sprattus sprattus | reverse complement strand
TTGAATGGAATTAAGTCAGCAATTCATGGTTGCATGTATAACAAGCAGTGCCGCCTCCCCCCAATCTCAATGATGATATCAGGTGATGAAAAGTATAACCATTGCTCTCTGCAAATGAGAAGTGTGAGACGTGCACATTTTGGGTGCCTTTGAGGGAATATAAACGCCTTACTAGTTGGCTTGGGGGAAAAGGCTAAACTGTTAACCAATGACCCGTCACACACAACAATGAAGTAATAAAAAGGGCGCAGACCTATTTACATCACCCCCATCGCTTTCACCTCTCCCGATTTAAATGTCACTGAAGTCAGGAACATCTCGCAAATCTCAAATATGAATGTTTACTTTAAAGCAGTTCACATCTGAACAACAACTGACAGGTAAAAACTAAACAATTCTTTATTTTGTTATGCAACGTTAAGGATATGCTAAGTTATGACCAAGTGCTAATGGTTTTACAAGCATTTGTCACACAACCAGAACAGTATGTCCAGTAAAAATGTTAAATAGATTCCACGTTTGAAAATGTAAAAGAAAAGTGTTTTCAACATGTGGACAGCATGTCTTACCTGCGTGGCCTCTTAAATAGTTGTCAGACTACTCAAATAAAGTCCGGACGATTTTACCACTCCGTATGTTCAACGAAAAATCACGGAACTTCAGGAAAGTTTCTCTTTCTCTGGCACCTGAGACGCCGGCGCTATCCTAACTGCTCAACTCTACATAGGGGGAGTGTCCATGTCTATTTGTGAAAGTCCACCGATAGTGGCTGGGAATCATGCTGGGAAACACTTGCCCACTTCTTCCAAGTAAAAAATTAACCGATTGACCGGCCTTCGAGCGAAACCCGTGCAAAACCCAAGGTAACGAGCGTTGGTATTTTCTCTGTGATGTAATGATGGTAAGCGTTTGAGTTTTAGCGAAGATAAGAGACGCCCACCCTATCTGATTGAACACCTGTTAAACTGGCAAATGACCAGGTTGATCAATACCCTAACGACATGGTATGACTCAGGTAGTCAATGGAATTACTGATTACTTCTGTCTTCTTACAATTTGATCAACTTGCATAATAGGTCTATGTTGACTGACGTCGGCCACTACTACAGCTCTTTTGAAGGTGTTTCTGTGAGAAAACAACATTGAATATCCCTAGAGTTTTCTCCAAGATACATTTTAATGTAGTAGCGCATTGCACAAATATAAATGTTGTATAGTCACCATGCAAGGTGATAAAGGCTATTAGGCTGTTACGGCAGTCGATCGATTAGAGGCTAAGACTGGTGCTACCCATAGGCAATATAAGTGGTATAACACTCAGACATGACACGTAGAAACTTTTGTGCAAATTACATTGGACATAATTTTCTTTTTAATAGATGAACAGTAACTGCAATAACAGTTACTTCGCTGGTGAATAAACATAAGTTGTTCGCAGAAGGCTAGTAGGCCTGAGAACTGCCCATTTGTTAAACATGTCATTTAATACATATAATGTGTATTTATGTGTGTATGTGTTTATATATATATATATATATATATATATATATATATAGAGAGAGAGAGAGAGAGAGAGAGCTGTTTGTGTATGTAAGTGTGTTACATGACTATATTCCCTGCTGATAATAGAATGCTATGAATATTGCTGTTGGTTCTGCTCTCTCCTCCTGAGGCTGTCATCCTTAACATGCTCTGTCTCTTTGGGCTTTTTAGTGCTGCTGACTGGGACTAATGGACACACAGGTGGCAGGTGAAGCATATTAATCATGGTTTGGTGGCCTAGATTTGCATCCCATTAACTGGGAAATGTGTCTCAGCATCCCATCTGCTTGGTGGAGATGAGGTGTCACAGTGAGATCTGTGATGGGGGGTCTGATCAGGTTGAAGAGATGTGCTTATATTACTTCAGGATCTTCTTGATATTGTCAACCAATGCCCCAATCCCCTCAACCCTCCCCCAACAAAGTTTAGAATGAAAGCCCCCTCATTCATTCCCCTCGTGATTCGTCAGTTTGGGGTGTCAGAAATTGTGTGTTTGTTAAGGGTTAGGGTCAGCCCCGCCGACAGGGGGGGACAAACGGGTACGTTGTCCCGGGCCCTGGACTGGCCCTGGAATGGGGGGGGCCCATAACTGGACCCCCATGAAGTTGGGATTAATTATTGTATGTATACTTCAAAATGTGTTGATTTAGAGAAGAAAAGTGCTTTATTTGCATTCAATTAATGACATTTAGATTGTTTGCCTTCATTGCCCTTGAAAAAACGGCCAATAACCCCCTATCACCCCTATGCCAAAATGGTTTGGTCTTTGGAGAAGAAAAAAGACGTCATCATTTCATTAGTGGTCAGTGCGCGAGCCAATTACGGTAGTCGATTCAACATGCACAAGTCAGGAGCCCTGAAAAAGAAAGAAAGGCGAAAAAGAGAGGAAGAAGCCGAAAGCCTGAGGGGATCTCTTTATAAATATTTCAGGAAAGACTCAGGTGATGCTGCAGCTACCAGTAAAGGCAGCTGTGCAGCAGAGCCAGGTAAGACAGGGCCAACTTTTTCCAGCCCTGTCGTCAAGTAACACAGGCACAGGAGGCGTGTCAAACATATTAGCGCAGCACCACATGAGCAAGTCACACGGAGATCAATATCAGACAGACAGGTGGCATTGAATAATTTGATAACCACAACCGCTTTATTACACTGTGTTTCATACGCCTATATCCAATACGCACTCCAATCAGGCTGAATTGATTTGAGAATCATCCCCAGTCAGCTGAATTACAGCCAGTGTAACGCGGCTCATGGTTTAAAATAAGCCAGTGGCATGGCAACGTGTGAAATTGCCATTTAGATAGAGTTGGATGTAACGAATGGGTTATAAACGTGACGTTTTGGGGTAGCCTGTAACTTAGTTTCTGATTGCCGTTAACTTGACACTCGCCAGATGAATGGGCTCCGCCTTGTTCCCCAAACATTCTCTGGAAGTTCAGCGGACATACACGCGGGTCTGGCGATAAATAAAAGTACCCTTGACATGATTGTAAATAATCCTTTTGGTTTATCCGTAATAAATGGGCTTGTCATCCCGACGTCATGTGTTTTGGGAGCTGCACAAGGGAATTCTGTGGTTGTGTTTCGCCGTTTGACAATTTTGGGAACAAAAAAAAAACCTTCGATTTAGGGTTAGGGTGGACCATCACTGTCCTTGCCCTTTGTATGGTGTGTGTGTGATTGTGTGTGTGTAGATATCTCACATTTTAAGCATGAGAGAAGAAGTGGGATTATTTAGTCTGGATCAGTGATCCATGAGAGCTCAGTAATCTAAAATTGGAAACCATGGTACACTTGAAAGCCTTCAATAGAATGGGGATACTTCAGAGGAAGTGGTATCTCTGTATACAAGACCAGTAAATGAGCAACCAGTCTCTCTTTCTCTTTATCTCTCTCTCCCTCTCTCTCTCTCTCTCTTTATGTGTGTGTGAGAATGTTTGTGTGCTTTCATGATGGTGTGTGTATGTGCATGTGTTTGACCCAATGTGCAGCATGGGGTTAGGGTTTCCGTGGTAACCGCATCACCCACCCCCCGTATCCCTCTCTTTCCTCCCTTCCCCTCCATGCTCTGCCTGTAATGATTTGTCAGCCCAGTGGTCCTGTGGGACTGCTGATTTGTGTTCCATAAACCAAAGCAACCTTTTCTTCCCCTCTGCTGACACTGTTATGCAGGAGCATCGGGAGCTGGGGCTGACCCTCGACACATATATTATGTTGAAATGTTCATGTACACATCGTCTGTTTAGACATAGGACATCTAAACACCACAGCATATGTGTACACACAGATCAATAAAATGCATGCAAAAACACATATATACATGTATCAAGTAGTGAAAAAAAAATTACTATGCTTCCATTGTACCAACATTCATTGCATGTTACTAACCAGCCCAAGGTTACAAACTCTGCCTCGTAACATGTGGCAATGTAGGTCAGATAATACTAGTCTCTCTCTCTCTCTCTCTCTCTCTTTCTCTCTCTCTCAGTCTGTGTGTGTGTGTGTGTGTGTGTGTGTTTGTGTGTGTGTGTGTGTCTGTGTCTGTGTGTGAGAAAGATCAAGTATGTGTGACTACCATGCTCTTGGTCATGTGTTTGTGTGAGGATGTGTTTGGCCTCGGTATACACGTTTGAATGAGTCACTTAGGTCTCCTGTGTTTATCTGTACACATATTTTCTTTGTGTTCATGTACATTGTGAGTGTGTGTGTTTGTGTGTGAGTAACTCTATGTGAGAATGTCAGTTGAAATCATTCATTAGCAATTAGCTCTAATGCCACCACTGTCCATTAGTGTCCTGCCACTAGAGCTGCATTAACAGAGATGGGCATGTCAAAGGTCACGCATGCATAGACACATCCTTAGCTGACCTAATGATTCATTAATGGATCGCGCTCCGCTTCAGGTTCCAAAGCCTCCAGTGGCCAGCCTTTCGCCTGAGGGGGTCTGCATAAAACACAGATCAGTAGAATAGAAAATTGTAGAAAAACATTAAAAATGAATTAATGGCTGCTGAATTTTGGATGCCACATAAAAGGGTGCGTTAAGCAGCATATCAGCCTCCGTCAGCAGAAAAGCTCCCAGCTCCTGAAGCAGGACTGCTTTTACATGGGGGGTGGACTGGTCTCCTGTTATTGGAACAAGATGCCCCAGAAGCATACATGACAACTACTGCATAAATGCATTTATTCATTCAAACTATGCTATTCTCAGGATGCTGTCAGGTTAAGAAAAGGATGTTATTATCTGTTTTCAAAAGATGAAATAGGATGGACTGGAGGCGTTTGATTAAGGAGACTCTGAGACTCTGTGGTCCCATCAGACATGGGTTTCAAAGCTAGTGTTTTGACACTAACGTGGTGGAAAGGCTAAACTCACAAACGTGGCTTGGAGGTGGACGTGATGCTGAGAAACAGTGATGGAGGCTGTTGTTGGAGGCTGAAGGCAGATGAGCTCCCGGCGTGGCAGAAGTGCACCATGGACTGTGTTCCTTTGTGACCTTTAACCCTGTCTGTTTCATTCTCTTCCATCTGCTGTATCTTTTCACTTCTTCTTCAGTCCAACTCCAGGTCTTTATTTTGCTCTCTCTCTCTTTGCATCTCTCTCACACATGGATACCCCCCCCCCCCCCCCACACACACACACACACACACACACACACACAACTCACACACTCAAGCACGCACGCTCACACACACACACACACACACACACTCACACACAAACACACACACACACATACACACTCTCACACACATACACACACACCCACACGCACACACAAACACACCCACGCTCACACACACACACACATACACAAACTCTAACACCAACACAAATACTCTCTCTCACACGCACATTGGTCCAGACATCCACAGACCCAGGGAAATTCCCAGACAATGGGCAGTAAGGAGAAGGAGGACTGAATGAGAGAGAGAGAGAGAGAGTGATGAAAGGAGGTGGAGACACTGGACAGTAAGGAGAAGGAGGACTGAATGAGAGAGAGAGAGTGTGTGGGTGATGAAAGGAGACGGAGACACTGGGCAGTAAGGAGAAGGAGGACTGAATGGGTGAAGTGGGCAAAAGGGAGGAAGGGGAATTGGGAACTTGAGTCTCAAGAGTGAGGCAGATGTGTGTGTGTGTGTGTGAGAGAGTGAGAGAGAAAGAGAGAGAGAGAGACTGTACTAACAGCACTGGGCTGAACAGCAGGCTTTGAATACAAATGAGCTTTGCTCCAGCGCACAAACACACGCCCCCATCCTCCCTCTCTCTCTCACTCCCTCCCTCTGTCCCTCCCTCCCTCCCTCACTTTCTCATACCTACACATCCACATACACGTTGTCTCTCCTCTCTCTCAGGCACACATGCATTGTCCTCTGTGTGGCTGAAGTAGAGAGCGGCATGCAGATAGCAGATTGCTACCACCTGCATCCCGGTGCAGAGGAGATCATTTAGGGAGGCTAATTAGACAAGCGGAGCGTGTTCTCTCTCTCTCTGTGTGTGTGTGTGTGTGTGTGTGTGTGTGTGAGCATGAGTGTTTGAGAGCGCCAGTGTGTGCACGAGGAGGAGGAGGGGTGTTTGTCGTCGCTCCTCATTTCTCTGACTGACCAGCTCTCCTCTCAGCGCAGATTGTGTGTGTGTGTGTGTGTGTGTATGTGTATGAGAGTGTATGAGTGGAGGAAAGGAGACGATAGCTACCGAGAGAGACAGACAGAGAAAGAGAGAAAGAAGGAAAGGAAGAGGACGGGAGAGAAGGAGGCAGCAGGAGAGAGAGGGGGATAAGAGAGACAGCAGAAGAGGAAGACAAGAGGCGAAGAAGAGGGAGAGTGCTGGATTTGGCCGCATGTGCTTCAGAAGCCATCCGTCTCCTCCAACAACTTCTGCTCGTCCAGACGGAAGCACAGAAAGACAGACAGACTCACAGATGGGCAGACAAACAGGCATGGCTTCAGTGTAGGACTCCATTCAGGCTCCAGACCAGCGCTAGCGTTAGCCTGCTACCTGAGGTGAGTGGATGCATTCTCTCCCTAATCTGCAGCAGTTCGGGCTAGCCTGCCTGCATGGGGTCTGAGCACTGAAGGGCATTTTGGGTAGGGTCATTGCTCATAGACTAGCCCCAGCCTGAGGCTTTGTCTCTGCATGCTGGCTCAGTGACTGTGTGTCTACTTAAGGGTTTGTCCACAGAGTGTTCGTGCGTGGGGGTGTGCGTCGGTCTGTGTGCCTGTGCATGTGTGTGTGTGTGTGTGGGATGGGGGATTGATGGCTGAAAAAGGAAGAGGAGGATGAGAGAGGAGGCGGAGGAAGAGATAGATTGCTGTCCCACATTACAAAGCCATTGGAGACTGTATCAGTGCTCCTCAGCAGAGTATTCCCCCAGCTCGCCATCTAATTACCCAGCATGTCGAAAATCCCTCTTATCATCCTCTCTCTCTCTCTTTATCTCTCTCTTTTGTATCCATCCATCGCTCTCTCTCTCCATTCTCCAGAGCCTCCCGCCAGTAATAGCTGGAAGAGGAATTGTGTGCATGATTGAAGTGTGGGGGTGTGGGTGTCTAATCATGTCTGTGTGTATACGTGTGTGTGTGTGTGAGTATGTATTTGTGCGTAAGTGTGTGTATTCATGTGTGTGTGTGTAAGGTTGATTCAGAATGTGGTCCAGAGGGAGGTAGGGGGTTGTTGTGAAGGACATCTTCCTTGATAGAAATGAAATGCTCATTCAACAGACAAAACAGGCTAAGCAGACACACTGCCTGAACACACATGGCACAGGAGGCACACACACACACACACACACACACACACACACACCCACAAACACACACACACACACACACGCACACATGCATTGTAAAATTGTCCACTGACACTGTGTGCACAGTGCCTGGGACTAAACTAGACTAAAACCAATAGTGTCAGGATTACAGACTGTGTGCCCGCCTCTGAGAGTGGGTCGGATTAGAGATGCACAGGAGGAGAAGGAGCCCATGGCATAAACAGAGAAACAGACACAAGAGGTGAAAGGTCAAGCCTCTCTGTCACCGCTTCTCCCCCGCAAACAAGAGTGGGATTGCCATAGAAATAGCACTGGAGAAATGTGGTCCAGATTTTGGGGTCCAAATAGCCAGCATGACCCCAGGCAGAGTGGAGAAGGATGGAGGACACCAGGCATATGGCTCAGCTCTCCATTAACACTCTCGAGCTCTCACTCTCTCTCCTTTTCACATTCTCTTTCTAGTGCTGCTCACTCTCACTCTTGATCTCATGAAGCCCATCTTTCTCTCATCCTCCTTCTTCTGCTCCGTCTTCTCTCTTCAAGTCATCTTCTAGTGCTGCCAGTTACTCTGCGCCATCTGATCAGCGCTCAACACAGTCCTCAATCAGAGAAAGCTCCCTATGGCTCTGAAGAGAATAGTGCTGAAGGGATCGTCAGGTGTTGTTTTGGCTTCTAACTGAAATGGAGAAGACAAAGAGATGATAAATACATGAAACTTCAGCAGTTTAGCACATACAGGTTAGCACATACAGTTTAGCACATACAGGTTAGCACATACAGGTTAGCACATACCGAACCAAAAACAGGCTGACTCTGTATATGTCCATGGCTCTGGTGTTCCTCCCCCTGGTTTCTCCTGTAGCTGGGGTTGTGTCTGGTGGCTCTGCTTGTATGCTGTGACAGCTCCAGCATGTTCTCACTGCAGCGCTTGGACCAAGTGTTAGCCAAATCCAGCATGGCGCTCATGTTTCCACGAGCACTAAGAGCTTGTGCTCATACCTTATTTATCCACCTGTCCGCCTCTGTGTCGAGCCCTGCCAGCTCTGAGCGCCAGAGGAACACACTAATGCACTAAATGCACCGCATGGGGGTCACACACCCTTAATAACTACACAACAGAGTGAGTGTGTTTGTGTGTGTGTGTGTGTGTGTGTGTGTGTGTGTGTGTGTGTGAGAGAGTGTGTGTGTGTGTGTGTATATGTGCTTGTTCAGGCTTTTTTGTCGCTAAAAAGCTAGCTTGTCCAGCATGAATACAGTGTTGAGGAAAGTCTTCCTCTGCAGTTTGCCCGTGTACCTTGGGACCAATGAGAAGACGGTGATTAGCATGGTGCCATATTAGCATGAGCACATTATTCATTCATTATTCAGTCATTATCAAGAAATATCGGACCTCTGAACATTGAGATGGCTCATTCATTTCAGTGGAAGTTTCCATAGTATTCTGAGGAGCCATATAATAAACTGTGATATCAGATATCTGACTGTGATATGCCTTTGTGGACCTGGTAGGATATGTTAAATTATCTCATTTTGTAGGGATCTATTTTTTCATAGGATTCAAATAATTGATACATTGTAATGATTGTTTTACAGATCAGAGATTCTTCCAGACATTTGTTTGTGTGACACTGAAATGTAAAGTTTGTTTCGTTGGAATTCACATTGTAGTATATGTGGGTAATACACAGGTTTGTGCACTGAATGGAGACTGTCCCCTCTGTTAAACATAATGGCCTGGGGTATAGGGACTCTTGCCTGGTCATAAACATTATGACCTGGGGTATAGGAACTCTTGCCTGGTCATAAACATTGGTGTCTTGGGCCTCTGCCTAACGGCCTGTGTCACCTATATACCAAATATCACCACTGACTGGCTGTTGGCTCAGTTTTGTGTCTGGTTTGTGTGTTCAATCTGTTATGTTATCAATATTAGAAATGCATATTCTTTAGGAAATGTATGGTAAAAACCATTGCTGTCAAAAAAATAACGAACTAATCACACAATTTGCTGTGATTAATTGCAATTTCCTCCTTAAGAATGAGCTTGTGGTAATGGTTATTTAATCAACACAAAATACGTTTATTTAAATTCAAATGTAAAATATCATCTTTTTATCTTTGAAAAAATTCAACTACAGATTTCCAAAAAAAAACATCCAAATCGACTGTCAGCTAAGAATGTTTATTTCTTATATATGTCCAAAGAGGAATTGAGATAACGATGCGGAGAAGCAGAGAAGAAGAGAGGCAGACTTTTGGGGAGGCAGATACTTTTGAGGGCGCTTAAGTCGTTAAGTCAGCCAGTCAGAATCAGAATCAGAATCAGATTTTATTGGCCAAGTTAGTTTGAACAAACAAGGAATTTGACTTGGTAAACTGACTCTCAATGTGCTTACACAAAATATACATTACAACACAAATAAAAAAAACAAACAGTGCAATGGTCTATGAAGTTTAAGAAAGTATACACGGGCCATTCTACCGAATTGGTGCAAAGTCACGTCGGAAATATTTTACATTTTTTTATGTTTTATTCCCAAAACTTTGCCCGTATGTATACTGTACCATATCTAAAGTACACATATCTAGTAAAAGAACAGTCAATTTGGAATGTTTTTCCTCTTCCAAAAATTGTCACTACCGAAACATCACATTTACTATAGTAAAAAAGTATTATTATTGACCTGTTCAGATTGTGTTTCCTTCCCTTCTCTGAAGAGTATTTTTACAAATATTTCTTGAAGGTTTTCACAATGAAATCCATAAAAATAAAAATTTTACCAAATTTTCAAGTTCAATATATACAATTTATCTGTTTCGGTAGTGACTGCACTGTTTCGGTAGTGACTGCACTGTTGGATGGATGTTCATTTCTCTCCCAAAATCTTCCAAAAGGTAAAAAACGTATGATTACGGATAATTTAAGTCATGCTTTTTTGTTAATCATATCATTACTTTTAGCAATAATATGATGATTGGATGGGAATTTTAGATGCTGACTTAATTATGAACTTTACTACGAGATATTTTTTACTACGAGATTTTTATTTTTTGACGACATCAGCCATCAGCATGAGAACAACGTCGCCAAGGCGTATCGAGTGGATGGCGACCATGATCCCGATGGTGATGTCCCGCATCCCAAACGCTTCCTCCTTATGCGACAACCACTACCTGCACCCCTGCACACGCATATGCCCATGCCCAAGGAGAACATTCATGTTGGGTGTGCGGATTGCTACCCCAGCCCAACGCTTCTTTGCAGCCGTCATTCTAAACTATGGTATTACCGTGGTGATGGATGAGGTCAGAGAAGTAGCCTCAATTATGGACAAGATTGCGAATGACGCCGCAGGAGCCTTGTCCATAGTCAACGGAGATTTCAGTATGCAAATATCAGGTTCTCAATGTGCATTAATACCACTACACTATAGGAATATACATTGAAACCACTACACTACACTATGAAGACATGTGTGTTTGTTCATACTAGAACAATGTTTGATTATGTTTAATCGTGATGTAACATTGATCGATGATCATAGGGGGGGGGGTTGTCAGATTTAACCACTACACTATAAGAACATGTGTTCTGTTTTTAAACTTTTTACCACTACACTATGGGAACACATGTTTGTTGACATTTTGTAACAATGTTGGATTGTTTTGATCACTATGTCTGATAATGTTCGTTATGGTTTTGTTAGGTTTTTATTGTGATCATGATGTAAGATTGATCGATGAGTCGAGGTGTTGTAGGATGTAGTGCAGCCCCATGTTGACTGCATCATACACTGACCTGTTTGCACGGTAGGCAAACTGCAGAGGGTCCAGCAGGGGGCCTGTGATGGCCTTCAGATGGGTCAACACCAGTCTTTCAAAGGACGTTATGACCAAAGACGTCAGGGCGAAGGGTCTGTAGTCATTCAGACCAGTGATGCAGTAAAGTCGGTAGTTAGAATGTGGTAGGCAGCCTGTTGGCTAAGTTTCAAATGAAGTGTTCAATAAACTTGCAAGCTTTTGAATTCAACTAAGCCCCATGTTGGATGACCCTATATATTTTAACCATTACATATGCACTGGCAGAAATAATAATAATTTCTTTCTTTTTTAACATTGTTTTCAGATTCATTTTTAAACAGTCAACACACTTTTGCTCCAGACTGACCTGTACATTTTCTTTTTCCCTTTCAGGTGTGAGGAGAGTCGGGAAGAGAGTGACTGCAGGAGTTGACAAAGAAGGAGAGAGAGAAGACGAAGGTGAAGAATGGCAGAGGAGAAGCCAGGACTGAAGAGCAGTAGCTCCATTGTGCCCTGCTTCCTGTTTGTGGAGGTGAGAATACCATGACCTTTCAACTCTGACCTCTCACTCTCAACTTCAGTACCTATAAATCCAAATCCAAATGTAAGGGATGTAGGGAGGTTCATCTCAAAGCTTTATCTCAAAGCAATAAAACACAATTGGGCCCGACCCCCAATAAAAAGCCCTAAAATGAAGGCAGTCCCAGCTGATCTCCTCCCTGAGACCTCAGAGCTTGTTTCCCCATCCCCACTAGCTATGGAACGCACTTCAATAAATTAAACTTCCTTCTTATGCAGTTTATCTGTTTGAAGGGCTCTCTTTTACTTATTTATACGGTATTTAAGTTATACAGTATGGGGATTAAGGAGGACTATTTTTGTAGTCTGCAAACTCTGTACACACTATTTATTCCACATGATATAATTTATCTGTACTACATTAGAGATAGTTGTAGTTAGTTATTCCACCTGATCTGCAAGTCTGCCCGTTGACACAGTCACATACACACACATGCTCCAGCTTGAACAGGTCTCCCTGTGTTGAGTAGCCTGTGTCACGTACACACACATGCTCCAGCTTGAGCGTGATCTCCCTGTGTTGAGTAGCCTGTGTCACGTACACACACATGCTCCAGCTTGAACAGGTCTCCCTGTGTTGAGTAGCCTGTGTCACGTACACACACATGCTCCAGCTTGAGCGTGATCTCCCTGTGTTGAGTAGCCTGTGTCACGTACACACACATGCTCCAGCTTGAGCGTGATCTCCCTGTGTTGAGTAGCCTGTGTCACGTACACACACATGCTCCAGCTTGAGCGTGATCTCCCTGTGTTGAGTAGCCTGTGTCACGTACACACACATGCTCCAGCTTGAGGGTGATCTCCCTGTGTTGAGTAGCCTGTGTCACGTACACACACATGCTCCAGCTTGAGGGTGGTCTCCCTGTGTTGAGAAGCCTCTGTGGTTAAATATTCCATACCCTGTGCTTGCACAGCTATAAGCCCAGCTGATGGGTGCTGGCTCTCTGGGTGTGCGGTTCTGTCTGCTCTGAGACCACAACATGAGACTGACCGCATCTCCCAGAGACAACAACATGAGACTAAGAGACTAATCTCCCAGAGACCACAACACAAGACTTAGAGCCTGAACTCATCTCCCAGAGACCACAACATGGGACTGACCTCATCTCCCAGAGACCACAACACGAGACTTAGAGACTCATCTCATCTCCCAGAGACCACAACATGAGACTGACCGCATCTCCCAGAGACAACAACATGAGACTAAGAGACTAATCTCCCAGAGACCACAACACGAGACTTAGAGACTGATCTCATCTCCCAGAGACCACAACATGAGACTGACCTCATCTCCCAGAGACCACAACACGAGACTTAGAGACTCATCTCATCTCCCAGAGACCACAACATGAGACTGACCTCATCTCCCAGAGACCACAAAACGAGACTTAGAGACTGATCTCATCTCCCAGACACCACAACATTAGACTGATGTCATCAACCAGAGACCACAACATGAGACTAAGAGACTGACCTCATCTGCCAGAGACCACAACACAAGACTGATGTCATCAACCAGAGACCACAACATGAGACTGACCTCATCTCCCAGAGACCACAACACGAGACTGATGTCATCACCCAGAGACCACAAACATGAGACTGACCTCATCTCCAAGAGACCACAACATGCGACTGATGTCATCACCCAGAGACCACAACATAAGACTTAGAGCCTCACCTCATCTCCCAGAAACCACAACATGAGACTGACCTCATCTACCAGAGACCACAACATGAGACTGATGTCATCACCCAGAGACCACAACATGAGACTGATGTCATCTCCCAGAGACCACAACATGAGCCTGACCTCATCTCCCAGAGACCACAACATGAGACTGACCTCATCTACCAGAGACCACAACATGAGACTGATGTCATCACCCAGAGACCACAACATGAGACTGATGTCATCTCCCAGAGACCACAACATGAGACTGACCTCATCTCCCAGATACCACAACATGAGCCTGACCTCATCTCCCAGAGACCACAACATGAGACTGACCTCATATCCCAGAGACCACAACATGAGACTGACCTCATCTCCCAGAGACCACAACATGAGACTGATGTCATCACCCAGATACCACAACATGAGACTGATGTCATCACCCAGAGACCACAACATGAGACTGATCTCATCTCCCAGAGACCACAACATGAGACTGATCTCATCTCCCAGAGACCACAACATGAGACTGACCTTATCTCCCAGAGACCACAACATGAGACTGACCTCATCTCTCAGAGACCACAACATGAGACTGACCTCATCTCCCAGAGACCACAACATGAGACTGACCTCATCTTTCATCTCCCAGAGACCACAACATGAGACTGATGTCATCACCCAGAGACCACAACATGAGACTGATGTCATCTCCCAGAGACCACAACATGAGACTGACCTCATCTCCCAGATACCACAACATGAGACTGATGTCATCACCCAGAGACCACAACATGAGACTGATCTCATCTCCCAGAGACCACAACATGAGACTGACCTCATCTCTCATAGACCACAACATGAGACTGACCTCATCTCCCAGAGACCACAACATGAGACTGACCTCATATCCCAGAGACCACAACATGAGACTGACCTCATCTCTCAGAAACCACAACATGAGACTGACCTCATCTCTCAGAGACCACAACATGAGACTGACCTCATCTCTCAGAGACCACAACATGAGACTGACCTCATCTTTCATCTCCCAGAGACCACAACATGAGACTGACCTCATATCCCAGAGACCACAACATGAGACTGACCTCATCTCCCAGAGACCACAACATGAGACTGATGTCATCACCCAGATACCACAACATGAGACTGATGTCATCACCCAGAGACCACAACATGAGACTGATCTCATCTCCCAGAGACCACAACATGAGCCTGACCTCATCTCCCAGAGACCACAACATGAGACTGACCTCATCTCTCAGAGACCACAACATGAGACTGACCTCATCTCCCAGAGACCACAACATGAGACTGACCTCATATCCCAGAGACCACAACATGAGACTGACCTCATATTTCATCTCCCAGAGACCACAACATGAGACTGACCTCATCTCTCAGAGACCACAACATGAGACTGACCTCATCTCTCGGAGACCACAACATGAGACTGACCTCATCTCTCAGAGACCACAACATGAGACTGACCTCATCTCTCAGAGACCACAACATGAGACTGACCTCATCTCTCAGAGACCACAATATGAGACTGACCTCATCTTTCATCTCCCAGAGACCACAACATGAGACTGACCTCATATCCCAGAGAACACAACATGAAACTGACCTCATCTCCCAGAGACCACAACATGAGACTGATGTCATCACCCAGATACCACAACATGAGACTGATGTCATCACCCAGAGACCACAACATGAGACTGATCTCATCTCCCAGAGACCACAACATGAGCCTGACCTCATCTCCCAGAGACCACAACATGAGACTGACCTCATCTCTCAGAGACCACAACATGAGACTGACCTCATCTCCCAGAGACCACAACATGAGACTGACCTCATATCCCAGAGACCACAACATAAGACTGACCTCATATTTCATCTCCCAGAGACCACAACATGAGACTGACCTCATCTCTCAGAGACCACAACATGAGACTGACCTCATCTCTCAGAGACCACAACATGAGACTGACCTCATCTCTCAGAGACCACAATATGAGACTGGTCTCTGAGAGACTGACCTCATCTCTCAGAGACCACAACATGAGACTGACCTCATCTCTCAGAGACCACAATATGAGACTGACCTCATCTTTCATCTCCCAGAGACCACAACATGAGACTGACCTCATATCCCAGAGAACACAACATGAAACTGACCTCATCTCCCAGAGACCACAACATGAGACTGATGTCATCACCCAGAGACCACAACATGAGACTGATGTCATCACCCATAGACCACAACATGAGACTGACCTCATCTCCCAGAGACCACAACATGAGACTGACCTCATCTCTCAGAGACCACAACATGAGACTGACCTCATCTCCCAGAGACCACAACATGAGACTGACCTCATATCCCAGAGACCACAACATGAGACTGACCTCATATTTCATCTCCCAGAGACCACAACATGAGACTGACCTCATCTCTCAGAGACCACAACATGAGACTGACCTCATCTCTCAGAGACCACAACATGAGACTGACCTCATCTCTCAGAGACCACAACTTGAGACTGACCTCATCTCTCAGAGACCACAACATGAGACTGACCTCATCTCTCAGAGACCACAATATGAGACTGACCTCATCTTTCATCTCCCAGAGACCACAACATGAGACTGACCTCATATCCCAGAGAACACAACATGAAACTGACCTCATCTCCCAGAGACCACAACATGAGACTGATGTCATCACCCAGAGACCACAACATGAGACTGATGTCATCACCCATAGACCACAACATGAGACTGACCTCATATCCCAGAGACCACAACATGAGACTGACCTCATCTCCCAGAGACCACAACATGAGACTGACCTCATATCCCAGAGAACACAACATGAAACTGACCTCATCTCCCAGAGACCACAACATGAGACTGATGTCATCACCCAGAGACCACAACATGAGACTGATGTCATCACCCAGAGACCACAACATGAGACTGATGTCATCACCCATAGACCACAACATGAGACTGACCTCATATCCCAGAGACCACAACATGAGACTGACCTCAACGTGGTGTTGTTTTATAAGGGTGGATAAGCACCAAAGTCAACCATGAAGGTATTTAACAACCTACATTATATACATCTAATACCAGAGACGTGACCTCCGTCAGATCCGTCGGTCATGAACTCAAATCCACCCTTTCTCTCACACTTATTCTCTGGCGGGTCTACCAACCTAGGGTGATTGCACCATTTTTACTTAGAGCTCTTCACAACGTGGTATAGCACTTTCACTCAGCTGAACTGAAGATGATCTGCAGAGAGAAAGAGAGAGAGAGAGAGAGAGCAGAGAGATGTTTTATGTCAGTAAAGGTAAGACAGTGAGACAGACAGTGTAAACTGGAGGATTTTGACGCCTGTTTTGAGAGGAGTGGGGCACGTGACAGACAGAGATGTAGTCAACAGCCAAGGTTTGCTCAAATGATGCGGATGACTTTCAGCATTAGCATGACTTTCTCCACATCATAAGGATTACAAGGAGAGCAGAGTAGAGCGCCAGATTTGAGCTGAGAAATGTATGTGTGATATTAGTGCCCACCACATTAGATGGCACAGCTGCCGTGGCCATCGGGGCGTGACGGACGCTGATTTATGGCGCACCGCCTGAGCAACGCTACAATTTATCCACATCCGCATCTCATCTGTTGTTTCTATGGATACCCAACAGTTCAAATTCAACCTCTCACACCCCCCCCCTCCCCCTCCTCTCTTTTTGCTCCATCTCTTTTCTGTCATCCCTTTTTTTCACTCTCTCTTTCTCGCTCTCTCCTCCTCTCTCCGACATTTTGAAGGCTCTCATTTTCGTTGCTCGTCTCTGTTTGAATGGAGAGCCGGAAGCCCTGACTCACTGAGGGAGGGTTATGCTGCCAGTCGCACAGAAAAGCGTCCAGTCTGTCAGATATGTGTGCTGTTGTTCCTGAAGAAGAGGGTATGGAGGAGATACAGGAGTAATGAGAGGTTTGAGACGGGAGCATGCCTGAGTGAGCAGAATAGCAGCACATATGTGGGTTTTTTCTCTCCTACTCAATTTGCTATGAATTGTCCAGCTGCAGATTTGGCATTTTTTAAATGTGAGATGGAATTTTAACCATAGCTGGCTTCGAAAACTAACAAAATATCTCCTTCATGGCAACCAAAATCTACTTCATCTAACAGTGATGTGTCCTTTCGGTATGGGGAAGACTTGAAGGATGTATGCGTAAAATACCCAAGACCTAGACCTAGACCTAAACACTCCAAGCTACACATAACGGACACGCTCACACACAGACACACACACACACACACACACAGACACACACACACACACACTCACACACACACAGCCACACACACTCGCACACACACACACAGCCACACAGACATACACTCGAAGTACAGTCTTTTATTGTAGCATGAGAATATGTTTGATATTGGGCAGCAACAGAGTATGTTTTGAAACTACAGTTCATAGTTGTTCTGCATTTTAAAATATACCCTGTAGAGGGCAGTGTTGTAACAGAATTGACGCATGGGAAAGCACTACCTGGGGTGTCTGCACAAGTGTTTTGTCACTTCACTTAACTGCAGGTCTAGGACCAGCTTTCATTCCCATTATCATCTCTCTGAAACATTCAAACACATTTAAACAGTGATTAAAAAAACACTGATAACCATTGTCATCTCTCTGAAACACAAAACACATTTAAACAGTGATTAAACACAACACCGATCACCATTATCATCTCTATGAAACATTGAAACACATTAAAACAGTGATTAAAATCAACACCGATCACCATTCTCATCTCTCTGAAACATTCAAACACATTTAAACAGTGATTAAACACAACTCCAATCACCATTATCATCTCTCTGAAACATTAAAACAGTGTTTAAACACAACACCATCACCATAATCATCTCTCTGAAACATTCAAACTCATTTAAACACAACACACGAACACAGATCAAAATTATTATCTCTCTGAAACATTCAAACACATTTAAACAGTGATTTAACTTAACATCGATCGCCATTATCATCTCAAACACATTTAAACAGTGAATAAACACAACATCGATCACCATTATCATTTCTCTGAATCATTTAAACAGTGATTAAACACAACACCATGACCATCATTTGCCTCACTGCAAGCAGGTCAGAGGTATAACTTCCAGAGGCATAACCCCCTCTGCATCCAGTGGTTTATGGCAGTGTTGTACAGCATTGCATTCAAATCTTCCATAGCTCATCCCCCATTCTGTCTTTCACGCAGACATACACACATACACATACATGTGCGCACAAATACAAACACACAAATGCACACACCTGAAAACACTGAACACAACTTTATAAACACCAGGCAGATTGAGCATATTCATACAGGCGCGCACACACACACAAACACACACATACACACACACATACACACACACACAAATACACACACACACACACACGGTTTCCTGTCTCACTTTAAAAATAACAGTGTGCTTGGTACTAGGTTGTTCACACCTGTCAGAGACAGTCTATTGAAGCAGCTGCATGCCAAGCACGTGTGCACATATAGACACACGCACATACACACACATAGGCACACGCACACACATGCAAACACACAAACACACACATGCGCACACACTCGCATAAACCCACACACGCGCACACATATGTGCCCGGTTGATGGAGAGATAGAGAGAGAGAGAGAGGGAGAGATAGAGTATATGTGCCCGGCATAGTAAATCATGCTGTGCATATGATCATAACAGTCATGATGAGTGGGGGTTTCTGTGCAGTGTCTCTTTTGCACAGAGACCTTCTTCAATATTAGTAATATTCAAACTAGAAAAATTATGGCTTTTCAAAGTTGAAAGTTTTGAGATATGATACTTTTGAAATTGTAAAAGTGCTCAGTATTCTGTGTGTTGCCCCATGACTGGCACAATTACACACCAAAAACATCACCACTTAAGCCCCTGTATCAGATGAGGGCCGGGTTAGAGGACACACACCACGTGTGCAGGCAGAGAGAACCAGAGCACAAGCTGCTCTGCTGAGGAGTGTGTGAACCCTGGGAAGGGTGTAATTTCTTCCTGTGTTTCAGGGGCTCTCCATAGGCTCTGTCCGAGGCAGGAAACACACTGTGACGATACACACACACACACACACAAAGACACACATTACCACACACGCGCACACACACACACACACACACACAAGCGCCTGCGCCCTTTTACACACTGAGCGCTTTGATCAGTGCAGCAGGAGCAGAGACTAGCAGGCAGCTCTTTGGTCACCGGCTGGTAAACATTCACTCGGCATCTTCCTCCAGGACAGGAGCTTTTCGTTGGGATGTGGCAGGTGAGACGCCGCCAGGCTCCTGTGAAGCATGCAGTGAAGGAGAGGAGTAAGAGGAAGAGAAAGCATGCAGTGAAGGCCACACAGGCCTGCTGAGTGGAAGAGGAGGAGGAAGACGAAAGGAGGAAGAGGAGGAAGTAGGAGGGGACAGTGAAGGCCACGCAGGGCTGCTGAGTGGAGGAGAAGAGGAAGAGGAGGAGGAAGAGGAAGGAGAAGCCTCAGTAACACGTGCTGTCCTCTTTAGTCTCCCCAAACGGATTGATCTGGGATGACGCATCAACATGAAGAACCATTTCAAGTATGCACTGAAAGTCAGTGTGCTCTTACTGTTTGACACATGAGGAGCTCCCAAATCAAGCCATCATTAAACATCTTATCCTCTTAAAGTATTTATGTACAAATGGCTTTGGGAACTGCTTCTACAAACAGATCATTCTTGTGAAAATAGCAGTAATAATGTAGAAAGGTTTGCCCATTTTCTACAGCTGTATGCAGAGCAGCATGTGAAGGGTAAGATGTATGAAAAAACATCACAGTTTCTTCCTTACCCTCACTCTATCATGCTGTTCCTAACAAGAACCGTTATATTCACATGTCAAATAAGAGATATGGATTCCCAAACCCTGACCTGGAGCCTTTCCGTCTGATATATCTCCTGCTCCAAGCCCACCTAATCATGCCATCCTGCTCCATGCCCACCTCATCATGCCATCCTGCTCCATGCCCACCTCATCATGCCATCCTGCGCTTGAGGAGCTACGTACATGATGTGTGGTCGGCTGAGCAAGCGTGCAACTGCTGTGTTCCTGCTGCTGGAAGCCAATGAAGAAGAAATTAGATGAGATGATGGGTCTTCTTCTCATGCTGCTCGCTACCAAAGGTGCAGTAATAAATACGCTCACTGTGCTCCAGCAGATGTATTGATTTTCCTCCCCTTGCTCTTGTAAGACTCATCAAGTTATCATCGGACCCATTTGGGATAGAATTTGCTTTCCAATGAATTATTTACAAAGCACTGCTATATCTGGGGATTAAACAGATATTTTCTGTGAAGGTGGCACACATACAGTACACACATACACACACACACATGCACATATACATACACACACACACACAGTATACCGTAAGAAGCAGTGAAAAGTGGTGGGCGGAAGGGTGGGCGGAAGGCTCACTCCGACACCACATTACACACACACACCACATTACACACACACACACACGCACCACATTACACAGACACAGCATGGATGCATCAAAGCAGCCCTTTCTTTAGATTCTACTCAACCACCCCTGACAGAAAACACACACACACACACACACACAATTTCTCTCATCTCCTCCGCCCTGTTGTACCCAGCCTCTCTTATCCTGTTGCTCTGGATCCTCACTCCTCCTCCTCCTCCTCCGCCTACGCTGCTTTTCTTCCTCCCACCATTGGGGACTCCGTTCCTAAAATGCACCACACGATCACCAGCACATCTGTTTTAGGCCAGCGGCTCTATCACAACCGCCGCCCCCCAAAACACACACACACACATACTTTGCACAAGTTGTACAACGCACACATATGCACACAAACACACACATTCACACCTTACTCACACTTTGCTAAAGTTGTACCACACACACATATGCACACACACACACACACACACACACACACATTCAAAACAAAGTCTATCCAATGTATTTTTTGGCTGCTCTTGTGAGTCCTCACATAAACTACCACTGGCAGCCTGAGTGTTTGTTCCTCTAAGCAGTTGTCTGCCCGTGTGATGGAGTCATAGAGGGAGAGAGAGAGGGAGAGATAGAGTATATGTGCCCGGCATAGTAAATCATGCCGTGCATATGATCATAACAGTCATGATGAGTCTTTTGCACAGAGACCTTCTTCAATATTAGTAATATTCAAACTAGAAAAAATATGGCTTTTCAAAGTTGAAAGTTTTGAGATATGATACTTTTGAAATTGTAAAAGTGCTCAGTATTCTGTGTGTTGCCCCATGACTGGCACAATTACACACCAAAAACATCACCACTTAAGCCCCTGTATCAGATGAGGGCTGGGTTAGAGGACACACACCACGTGTGCAGGCAGAGAGAACCAGAGCACAAGCTGCTCTGCTGAGGAGTGTGTGAACCCTGGGAAGGGTGTAATTTCTTCCTGTGTTTCAGGGGCTCTCCATAGGCTCTCTCCGAGGCAGGAAACACACTGTGACGATACACACACACACACACACAAAGACACACATTATTCTATTCTTTATGGCAATGTGACAAGAGCCTGTTTTCTGTATATCTACCCATTTCAATTCATTTGATCTTACAGACTCCTACTTGAAGCCCTCTACTTCAATTTATTTCTCTTCACTTCTTTTCTTCTTTCTTTCTTTCTTTCTTCTTTTGCTGGTGCCTCCTACTGTACTTCCCACATTTTACTGTCTCTATTTCCTCCCCCCCTCTCTCTCTCTCTGTCACTCCTCCATGTCCTCCTCATGTCTGATGGCAGTGCAGCGTGCAGGAGGTCTGAGGGGGGCTCTAATGGACTGCATGTGTCTGATGGGCCCAGCGCTCAGCATCCCCCCTCTCATCACATGACCACCCCCACCCAAAACACCAAACTGCTCTTTCAGAGAACAGCATACTAACAGGGGATATTGCCCAGGGACTCGGCCTCTTCCAGCCTCTTTGCACACGCGCTTTTAAAAATAACAATAAAATAGTTATTCAAAATGAATGTACAGATGAAGGAGAGAGTAAATAATTGATCTGGGACATTTATCTGAGGCAAATCACGCAGAGAGCCACAGTGCCATTGATGTTGCTCACAGGTTTGCAGCACCTGCTATAGAGGGACATTTACAGAGCCTCAGACTGTATGTCCAATGAACAAAACAGACAATGTGTTTCTGTCATATCAAGTGAGGTAACATAACATCCGTACACTCAGGCTGACTCTGGATCAGTCCTTTCCAACAGCACAGACTTTCTCACACAGTATAGGTATATATGCACTCAATACTTTCCCCCAAACAGCTGGAGGTGTACCATACCTCCGTGTTGGGGCGTTTGGGGTGATACTTATCTAAACCCCTCAAAAAAAGTTCGGAAACATTTTTTTGTCGGTCGATTATTCCTCCCCTTTAATAATACCAATTGGTATTGTATTGTATATTGTTGGAAAGCCTTATTAGTCACCTTTACAACGAGGTACATCTTGTAAGGATCGTGCATACGTGGAATGAGCAACACAGCTAACCATGTGGGTAGCAGCCCAAAAATGTTTGCCAAAATACCCTGCAATATTCTTCTGTTGGAATTTAGTGAGATATCTGAATGAGATTCTGGAGCCAGTGACGATCCCATACCTCCAGAATCTGGGACCTAACTCCATCCTCCAGGATCACAATGCTCGCCCCCACAGAGGCAGGATCATCACAGAGTACCTCCAGAACTTGGGAGTGGAGAGGATGGAATGGCCTGCCGTGAGTCCAGACCTCAACCCAATTGAATACTTGTGGGATTAGCTTGGGCGTGCTGTACGTGCCAGAGTGACCAACGCAACCATGTTGGCTGACTTGCTACAGATTCTTGTTCAGGCCAAGCTGTTGTGGCTGCGTATGGATCTTCCACATGCTACTGAGGTCCCTGACAGTGTAAAATGAATAAAGTGTAAAAATGGTCAATATGTGTTGTTTTTTCCTTAATACTGTGGGAGAATCATCCAATCCCCCAAGCAACTCAAAACAAGAGTGAATACCAACAAAAGAATATTGCAGGGGATTTTGGCAAAACAAATGTGGGCCTCTACCCACACGGTTAGCTGTGTTGCTCATTCCACGAATGCACGATCCTTACAAGTTGTACCTCGTTGTAAAGGTGACTAATCAGGCTTTCCAATGATATACAATACAATGCCAATTGGTATTATTAAAGGGGAGGGATAATCGACTGAAGAAATGTTTCCAAACTTTTTTTGAGGAGTTTTATTATCTATCTATCTCTGCAGCTCTTCTCTGGGTGAAACACAGTACAGGCATAAGGGTTGGATCACTGAGGTGCACCCATGTAATGTTTAAGGAGAGTAACAGAGTTACAGTAAAGACTGTTGGGAGGACGGGGTTTTGGGCAGAGGGCTCAAATTAAGTTTTGGTTAAAAGTAACAAGGCTGCAGGGCGGGGGGAGGGTTTGAGCTTGTTTTAACTCAGACACTTGAAAACCCCGTAGACTGATCCATAGGTGTAGTATTGCTGTATGTATTAGCATCTCCAAGGCTGACACAGGCTAACCTTTCTGATTAGTGAGAATCCGGTGCAGGGAGGCACAGCCTTTACCTGTGTGGGAGGGCATTGGTTTACAAAAGGGCAACATGGCCTCCTACCTGCCATCTGGTATAAGGGCCTTTGCCCCTGATGTGGCAGGATGCCCTTTCCCTTAAAGCTCATACACTGTGCTTTTGGAGCTTTCGCTTTGGTGTGGGCATTTTATTTGTCTCTTTTGTTCCCTCTCTTTTTTTGTCTGGCTTTTGATAGATGTTCTGTTCAAGTTCATTTTTCAGCGTGTGTCCCTTTGTTTGTTCGGTGAACCTCCTGCCATATTGGACCTTGGTGAATGCACCAGTTAGTGACAGGGTTCTTTTAATGCCGGTGCCAGAGCTTCTGATGCCTCAGCATGCAGCCAGGTCAACAGAGCTCTCAAAGCCAAGACGGGCGCCGGCCCAAGATCGTGACTAAATGAGTTCCACAACATCAGAGCATAGTGGATCCTGCCAAACACACTGGTACTGTAAAGTCAGGCATAATGCTTCCTTTTCCAGCCAGGATTAGACACAGCCTGAGCTTACGTGATCAAAACTAAGAATGTAATTATATGCTGTTTTGATACTGTTGAAAGTTACAAACCTCAATACCAATAAATACTAAGCTATGTTAAATAGGAGACTTAAATACTCCAGTGTAAATGAGACATCGTTCTCACAGATATACGTGATGAGCACAGTCTGATCAAATGCTTCATAAACAAATAGATCAAATGTGATCAAAGTGCCATGGCTACAGCTCCATGCAGCTGATTTATTTATCCATTATTCAATAAATACAGAAATACATGGGTCACCCATTCACCTCTTTTGGCAATCCACTGAGTAGCCCAATCCAGGGTGTTTAATGCACTTAAACCACTGAGTAGCCCAACCCAGGGTGTTAAATGCACAAAACACAAAACCAATTGTAGGCGACACTTTACTTCAACCATCCTTCAAAGGGTGGACCTAACCATGTCAGAAACATGTCATGGCGAATATAATATCCTGTCAGTAAATGTTCTGTTCCACTTCAGATTATTGTAATAGCAGCTCATAAACCATTCGATGCAGTAACAAACCATGCTGTATGCTGTACAGAACAGAAGACAGAAAGGGTCACATGCCCAAACATTATGAGAGCTGCACTGTAAACCCAAACAGTTCTACTAACTTATTAACATTATGTATTCAGTACTTAAAACCTGGTATTTAGTTGACCCAACTTAAAATGTATTTCTGAGCAAGTGAAGATGTTTTAATTGTATTGGAATGTATTTGTTTGAGTAAACATGCCTGATAACTCATATTTTTTAAGTATCTAACGTCATCAACGTCTTAAAGCAGACTTAAGGTAGAGGAGTCGTTTAGCAATCGAGAGGTTGGAAGGTTGCTAGTTCGATTCCCCACTCCTCCGTACCAAGCGTATTAGTGTGAACCCTTAAAACTGCTTGTGAGTGACCGCCGCGGCCAGCCCACGATTAGGGATGTGGACTCGGAGATGGTGGAGAAAAAGACTTGCCAGAGCAGTGGTTCACGTTTTCAAAGTAACAAGATTTATTTTCTTTCCCAGTTAGGAATTTTAACAAAAGTGATAACAGCACAAAACAAGTACTTCAAACAAAACAAGCTTCAATAGCAAAAATGCAGCGTAACAGGGTTACCTTTGTACACAGCTCCTCTCAACAGGAAAGCTGTCCTTCTACCTTAACCTCCCGAATGACACTGAGCGAGCCTCTTAAGAAGGCCTAGCTATTGCCCCTAATTGGCCTAATAGGGTTGACCCATGAATATGGGGAAACATAGTACATCTAACTCATTCTTAACCATACTAATTTAACACATGAAATGTCTATTAAATAACACAGGTATTGTTCTGCTTTCCATCACCACTTATTCCAATAGTAAATAACCCTACAATGCACAGTAATTACGAACGTGAAATGTGAACATGACAAACACCCCTGTGACATAATGCCCCGCTCCCTCCACTGGTGACACAATGTAAAAGTGACATTCCAACGCTTTCGCGATGGGACCAGTATGTGCGTGAGCGTGAGAACAAGGAAGTGTGAGTACATGTTAACCAGTTTATGAATCTTATGGCAATGCACATGATAAATGAATGAGATGGTGGGTAAACAGTATGTATATCAGTATAATTGAGCAACCGCAGGTGTATGCAAATATCATGTATGAATGTTGTATATCGCTACAGACCAAACAATTCACCAAATTCGCAGTAAACACCCGACACCATTACAAACTCACACAGTGGAACAAACAAGCACAACAAACCCACAAAACACTCTCAACAATGTTCAGGGTTCACATTGATTCTGTGATCTCCGGGAAGATGCTGTGTAATGGTGGCTGCGTGCGTGCTTGCGTGCGTGTGTAAATGAATGGAGTCACCGTCTCTTACTCCCGCATTTCGCAGTAAAACAGTGCGCAATGTTCGAAACAGTGAGAAGGGAAATGTTCAGCTTCTCACATTTCCTTCCCCCTCTGATGTCTCACCACCAGGGTGGCGAGACAGAAAGTCAGCAACAACGTTCTGCTTTCCAGCACGATACTGGACCTGGAACCGGTAGGGCTGCAGGGCCAGGAACCATCTGGGAATCCAGGCATTAGAGTCCTTCATGCGGCCGAGCCACTGAAGCGCTCAGTGATCAGTCTCCAGCTTAAAGTCTCTGCCAAGCAGATAATATCTTAAAGTGTCCAAAGCCCACTTTATGGCTAAACACTCAAGTTCCACAGCTGCATATCTAGTCTCTCTGGGGAACAATTTGCGGCTAATGAAAGCCACAGGTCTCTGGTCAGACCCTTCCCCTTGGAGCAGCACAGCACCAAGACCAATGCCGGACGCATCAGTCTGCACTGTGAAGGGTTGGTCAAAGTCTGGGCTCTGCAACACTGGCTCTTGACACAGGGCCCCCATCAGGTCATTGAAGGCCCGCTCCTGTTCTGCACCCCACTGCACTCGACTAGACCCAGACTTCCGGGTCAGGTCTGAAAGAGGTGCAGCTCGAGTAGAACCTCCGGAACCTCCGGTACCAGCCTACCAGACCCAGGAAAGACCGCACGTCCTTTTGGGTTTGTGGCTGGGGACAATCACGGATGGCTTGCACTTTATCTTTCTGGGGCTTGATCAGGCCCCTGCCCAGCACATATCCAAGGTACTGGACCTCGGGTTTGACGAAGTTACATTTCTTGGGATGCACGGTGAGTCCTGCTTTCTGGATGCGGCGCAGAACATCAGCCAGATGACTCACATGATTCTCCCAGGTGGTGCTATAGATTACTATGTCATCCAAGTAAGCTCCAGCATAGGACTCTGTGCCCTCAAGTACATGGTCCATTAGCCTTTGGAAGGTCGCAGGCGCCCCCTGTAGGCCAAATGGCATACCGAGGAAATGGAACAACCCTTGAGGGGTTCTGAAGGCAGTATATCCTGCCTAGCAAGCGGCACCTGCCAATAACCCTTGCATAGGTCAAGGGTGGTGATGTAGCGTGCCTTACCCAGCCGTTCAATCAGGTCTTCCAGCCTGGGCATAGGGTAAGCATCAAAGTGCGATTGTGCATTAACTTTTCTGAAGTCTATGCAAAATCTAATTTTCACATCTTTTTTAGGGACCAGCACAACGGGATTACTCCACTCACTGTGGGATCTTTCGATGACCCCCAGGGACAGCATCTCCTCCACCTCCTCCTTAAGTAGAGGCAGAAGACGCTCTGGGATCCTGTACATCCGCTGACGTACCGGTGTGCTATCTTTTAGCGGAATGGAGTGTTCCACTAGGGTGGTGACTCCAGGTGTCTCCCGACACAGACCCGGAGGAATGATGGCCTCCAGCTCTCTCTGCTGCTGTGGACTAAGGTGTGCTAGGTCAAGAGGTGCAAGTGGTTGAGCAGTTGGAAAAAAATGCTCTGGAGTATCCTCTTCTTCTCCAACGGCTTGCACCATGAGCTGTATACTGCTCTCGGGAACTCTCTCCCTCCACTCTTTAAGCAGGTTGACGTGGAAGACCCAATTTGTTTTTTTCCGCCCAGGCATGTTGATCTCATATGTGGCAGGCCCCACCTTCCGGGTAATGGTGTATGGCCCCTGCCACTGAGCTAGCAGCTTGTTCTCAGATGTGGGGAGAAGCAGGAGGGCTTTCTGCCCCGGCTGAAGGGTTCTTTGTCTGGCCTTTTTGTCGTACCAAACCTTCTGGCGGTGTTGCACTTTCTCCAGGTTGTCCCGGACCAGCTCTGACATCTCCTCCATCTTTTCACGCATTTGCAGGACATGGGCAAGAATGCTGTGGGTACTGGTGCCTTTGGTCCCTCCCAGGCTTCTTTTAGCAGATCCAGGGGGCCTCGCACTGGTCTCCCATACAGCAGTTTAAATGGAGAGAAACCGGTAGATGCCTGGGGCACCTCACGGTATGCGAACAGCAAGTATGGTAGCCAGCGGTCCCAATCTTTGCCATTGGCTGACACGTACTTCCGTAGCATGCTCTTTATGGTTTGGTTGTAGCGTTCAACCAAGCCATCAGTTTGGGGGTGATAGGGTGTGGTCCGTATCCCCTTAATCCCAAGTAAGCTATACACCTGCTTTAGCTACTTGGATAAAAATGCTGTTCCCTGATCTGTAATAATCTCTTGGGGTACCCCTACCCTAGAGAACAGCTGGAGGATGGCTTGCGCTATGGTGGTGGCAGTTACTTTGCGGAGTGGAAACGCCTCAGGGTAGCGTGTAGCATAATAAGCGTAATAAAAGCATAATAGCGTGTAGCATAATAAGCATCTCTCTGAGCTCACTAAGCTCTTGGGGTTCTTCTGCATGGACTTTTGCTTGTGACCTAGTCATGACCACATTTACCGGCTTATGGGCCTGCACCAGCTCAGGCAAGATCAATATGTCCTGTCCTAGGACTACTGGATGGCTGAGACCCTCAACTACACCTACAGTAAGGCGATAAGTCTGTCTCTGCACCTCTACGTACACCTTGGCTACAGGATACACATGCTCATCACCATTTACACAACTAACTGTCAGGCTCTTGCCGGTGATATATGACTTCTGGTCCACTAGATGGGGCTGGACTAGTGTTTGGGAACTACCTGTGTCGATCAGGGCACTAGTCCCTTTACCACCCACTAGCACGGGGACAGTCTGCAACCTACCCATAACCCCCTGTTTCTGCTCCTCTGACCCAGGGAGACAACAGTGTCCTTGGGCTTTGGGCTGCCAAGCTGGGCAATCTGGTCTTGCATGTCCTTCTTTGTGACAGTAATTACACACAACACGACTGGCAGGGCGTTCTCTTTGGAAACTAGTAGGTCTGTAGGGGCCTTTCTCATTCCCTCTACTTTGCTCTCTAGGTCTAGGACCACCACCAAACCCACCAAATCCAGTTTCAGCACGGAAGGTCTTCGGGCCTTGGCGGGCTGCAAGGAAGTTCTCCATCAGAACTGCGGCCTGCTGGCCAGTCTGGGGCTTGTGCTCTTTCACCCACACCCTGACTTCAGGTGACAAAGTGCGGTAAAATTGTTCCAGGATGAGGTCTTCAGCTACCTCTTCGACAGACTTCTGCTCCGGTTTAATCCACTTACGGAACGTGTCTTTCAGCCGCTGGTAGAGTTCTTTTGGAAACTCTCCCGGGCGGACATCTGGCTCACGAAATCTTTTCCTGTAGACTTCTTCATTAATCTCATATTTCTCCAGAATTGCCTCCTTCACTCTGGCATAATCCATACTGTAATTTATATCCATTGTGACATAAGCACTGCGTGCTTTGCCACTGAGGTGCGGCACGATATACACCGCCCACTCTTCCCAGCGGTAGGCCCTAGCAAGTCGCTCAAAGGTGGTGAGGTATTGCTCCTCACCTTCCACATACCTAGGAAAAGCTTTTCGTGAGCATGCCACTGGAGCGGCGCCATCTCTGTTCAGGTTTGCATTACCTGGCAGTTGGGGCTGAAGCTGCAGTGGTGGCTGCTGATCTGGCTGTGGCTGCTGCGGCGGCAGTGGCGGTAGATCTGGCTGAAGCTGCGGTGGTGACTGAAGACCTTGCTGAGGCGACAGAGATGGTGAGCGTAGTGGCCGATTTTGCTCAACGTCGTCACGGAGCTGGTTAAGTTGGATCTGCACCCCTCGCCATCTTTGCTCCTGCTTACTAGCATCCCTTTCCTGGGACTTCAAAGTCTTCTCCAGCAGGTTGTACAGCCCAGCCATATCACCTGGCTTCTCATCATGCGTCCGCTCTGCCGTCTCCGCTGTTCCACCGTCTGCCCCTTGTAGCACTTCCTCAGGGCCATTGCCCTCTTGTTGGTCACGCCAGCCTAGCCGTTGGTCCATCCTGCACCACGTGCCACGAGCCTGCGCTCGACCTAGTCCACGCCTCGCACCTCTTTTTCCACCTCTTCTCTCCAGTTTCCCCTAGAGCGCCACAGAATCCCACTTCTGACACCAAATGTGAGTGACCGCCGCGGCCAGCCCACGATTAGGGATGTGGACTCGGAGATGGTGGAGAAAAAGACTTGCCAGAGCAGTGGTTCACGTTTTCAATGTAACAAGATTTATTTTCTTTCCCAGTTAGGAATTTTAACAAAAGTGATAACAGCACAAAACAAAGTACTTCAAACAAAACAAGCTTCAATAGCAAAAATGCAGCGTTACCTTTGCAGGGTTACCTTTGTACACAGCTCCTCTCAGCAGGAAAGCTGTCCTTCTACCTTAACCTCCCGAATGACACTGAGCGAGCCTCTTTAGAAGGCCTAGCTATTGCCCCCTAATTGGCCTAATAGGGTTGACCCATGAATATGGGGAAACATAGTACATCTTACTCATTCTTAATCATACAAATTTAACACATGAAATGTCTATTAAATAACACAGGTATTGTTCTGCTTTCCATCACCACTTAATCCAATAGTAAATAACCCTACAATGCACAGTAATTACGAACGTGAAATGTGAACATGACAAACACCCCTGTGACATAATGCCCCGCTCCCTCCACTGGTGACACAATGTTAAAGTGACATTCCAACGCGAGCGCGCTTTGGGACCAGTATGTGCGTGAGCGTGAGAACAAGGAAGTGTGAGTACATGTTAACCAGTTTATGAATCTTATGGCAATGCACATGATAAATACTTGAGATGGTGGGTAAACAGTATGTATATCAGTATAATTGAGCAACCGCAGGTATATGCAAATATCATGTATGAATGTTGTATATCGCTACAGACCAAACAATTCACCAAATTCGCAGTAAACACCTGACACCATTACAAACTCACACAGTGGAACAAACAAGCACAACAAATCCACAAAACACCCCACAACACTCTCAACAATGTTCAGGGTTCACATATTTTGTGATCTCCGGGAAGATGCTGTATAATGGTGGCTGCGTGCGTGCGTGTGTGAATGAATGGATTCACCGTCTCTTAAGGCCGAATTATGCTCTGTTTTAGACGTAACGCGTAAGCACGTAATTTACACAAGGAACTTGTTTTAGACAAGTTTTGATTGCAAGGATTGTGAGCCGTGTTACGTGTTGCAAAGCAAATTGACGCCAGAACTGTAGATTTTTTTTGGAGTTAAGTAAGCCTATTTATTGCAGCAGGACAAAGGAAAAAAACTTACCGGAGCATGAAAGTGTAGTGGGCGAAAGGCTTGATGTTATGAATACATGTGTTACACAAAATACAAATGTTGGCAATTCAGTACCAGTGGCGTAAAAGACAGCACATGACGCAAAAGTTCGTTTATTGGCATCTTTTAATGACTGCGACAGGCTTTAAAACGATGTGTTTATGAGTTACATTATTCAAAGATGAGGTGGTAAACGGCGAAAGAATCTCATCATGTTGTCAATGCTTGTAACTACAATGGTGCTGGCCACAAGGTAACGGCAGGTTACTGTTAACTTTTGTATGAGCAGACCGGGCTCATTCTATCAAACTCGCTGGTGCAATTGATGGATTCACGTCAATATAAACTCAATGAAAGATATCACCATGACTCACAAGTGGCGGAAAATGAATATGAAAGTACCTATTTGTTCGTGAATGACCACATTCTTTCCAAACAATCGCGGGTGAGAATGGGATATTCGCGGTAATTTGAGCGTCCTTATAAGTGTTTAAAGAGGATTTGTAAAGGAGTTCATGTCTTCGGACCTCTTCTGTTATGTTTGTTCCTAATCCATAAGAAAAGGCTTGTGAGACGGTCTGCAGGGTATTCATGATTTAAAAAAATGTCTGGGTCTAAAAAAAGACTGTATGCTATTAACCCGGAAACGTGAGACTCTGTGGTAGCCGGCCAATCACAGCCTTTGCGAGCTGTGTAGGGCCGTAGTGTTTTAGTCGCATAGTCAGGAATTTTGGGGCGACGCACTTAAGCACGTAAGGGGGGGTATTTTACCGCGCAAGGGGGGGTTGTGTATCTTACGTGCTTACGGGTTACGTCTAAAACAGAGCATAATTCGGCCTTTACTCCCGCATTTCGCGGTAAAACAGTGCACAATGTTCGAAACAGTGAAAAGGGAAATGTTCAGCTTCTCACACTGCTCCTCATCTATAAATTCCTTGTAAATTAGTTCGGATAAAAGCGTCTGCTAAATCACAGATGTAAATGTAAATGTACTTGTACATCTCAGGGACGTGCAGTCATATGAGGCAGAGCATTTTTATTATCAAAATCGCTGAATTTGCGCATTTCCGCTTCCTAAAAAACATGGACGTGCCATGGACTGAGGCAAATGTATTGCTGTCTATGGGCAGCTGAGCCAGTGCCTCAGTAAGGATTGCGCAATCACTCCAAACTGGGTTTTACGCATGCATGCGCAAGCGTAGAACCTGTGAGTTGAGCTCAAAACGCATTGAAAAATATTGTTACTGAGGCAGGCAGTACCCTTGCCGCTGGAAGGGAGGCGAGCGAGAGCGAGCGAGACTTCTTCTACACTTCTACTTGACCTTGACGGCGAAAATGGAAGATTGTATTGCTATCCTGAAGCAGTTCTCAAAACTGGACTTTCAGTCCAAACGTGAAATGATTAATAATGGGAGACCAATACCGGAGCTAAAAGGTTTGCTTCAAACGACGGGACAGAAGGTATTGACATTTGCATTGTGTTGCACGTTTCCCAACGGGACTACATATTCATGCGGAACACGAACCTCGCTAAAGGCTGCTGGCGCAGGAAAAATGGCTTGAAGTTGTGAGCAGACATGGTGCTATTCCTGAGCTAAACTACTACTAGCATCAAGAAGAGGAGGGAAATCGAGGGGGAGAAGACAACGGATTTCCACTGAACTATACGGATAGTCGTGAGTGGATTACGTTTGTTTCACCTCTAATTGACGGTTACGAGCTCCAACGAAAGTGCACCAACTTTAAATTATACTGGTCAGTAGAACATTTTGGTATTGTGTGCTATGTCTGCGGTGTTTAACTGTTTGCTTGTTAATATGTTGTGTAAATAAATATGTAATTGTTTTTATCTAAACTGCGAATTCAAAACTCTGCCCGAGTCATTTAAATTAGCATCCCACAACCGTAGTTATATTGTCCCTAGACAAAATGGAATGAGCCACATCATTGGTGGGAGGGCTACATACGCTCGCTTGATATTATTAATATCTTATTTGACAGGGGGTAAAAGTTCAATTAGCACACCGGTTGTACGTTTAGCTGAAGGCCTATAGCCTTGTTAAAGTTAGGTTAACAAGTCAGTTGAGTATTGAGCCGCATAACTTCTTATGATAAAAAAAACCCGATAATTTAAAAGTAATAGTATTAGACAATAAAACATAGCGTTTTTTCAGTCCTGGTCAGATGACAAATTTTAAACCATATGCATTTATACATGTATGATGTATACATTTAAATTTTTTTTAAACAACTAGAGATCGGAATGACGTAATCACTTCCGGTTGTTGTGCCTCATCAGCTAGGAACCTCACCGCACGTCACTGGTACATCTGGCAACACTGGGAAGGCGGTCGACCAATGACAGTTCTCTCTACAGTAAGAGCTTGCGCAAGAAGTTGGAACGTAAGGGAGATACCCTTTCAAAAACTTGTAAGGGCGTAATAACTAGTTTGTGAAAGACCCAGAGAAACACAAATATCCGACGAGGCAGAATCCTCGAGATTTTGGAATGTATGACTTCAGAGAACTTATTTTTTTTTTAAATGAAAACAAAATAAATCAGTATAGCCAATGTATAATTTTTAAGTTAAGTTTACTTTAAAAAAAATATATGTGTACTCAAATTGTATTATGTAATTGGTTCCATCAAAAGTTTTAAGTACACTGAACTTGTTCAGGTTTACAGTGTGTCATGACAATTATTGACAATGGGAACATGGCACAGGTATATACAGCCGCGGAAAAAATTAAGAGACCACTTCAAAATTATCAGTTTCTCTGGTTTTACTATTTATTGGTATGTGTTAAAGTAAAATGTACATTTTAGTTTTATTCTATAACCTACTGGCAACATTCCTACCAAATTTCAAATAAAAATATTGTCATTTAGATCATTTATTTGCAGAAAAATGACAATTGGTCAAAATAGCAAAAAAGATGCAGTGTCTTCAGATCTCGAATAATGCAAAGAAAACAAGCTCATATTCATTTTTAAACTACACAATACTAATGCTTTAACTTAGGAAGAGTTCAGAAATCAATATTTGGTGGAATAACCTTGATTTAAGTCACAACTTTCATGTGTCTTGGCATGCTCTCCACCAGTCTTTCACATTGCCGTTGGGTGACTTTATGCTACTCCTGGCGCAAGAATTCAAGCAGCTCGGCTTCTTTTCATGGCTTGTGACCATCCATCTTCCTCTTGATCACATTTCAGAGTTTTTTTTATGGGATTCAGGTCTCCAAATTGGGCTGGCCATGACAGGGTCCTGATCTGGTGATACTCCATCCACACCTTTACTGGCCTGGCTGTGTGGCATGGAGCATTGCCCTGCTGGAAAAAACACTTCTCAGAGTTGGGGAACATTGTCAGAGCAAAAGGAAGCAAGTTTTTCTTCCGGGACAACGTTGTACTTTGCCTGGCTGAGGTTTGTAAAAGACCATAAGGATTGAACCAAAGCCGACTGGAGGGTCTCCTAGTTCGTCTTCTCTGATGAGTCCAATTTCACAGTAGGTGCAAGACTCTGTGGCTTGTAGGCCTCTCCAGGTCTCCGTCTAACCATCAGACGACCATGTGTTGGGCAAAGCTGAAAATTGGACTCATCAGAGAAGACGAACTAGGAGACCTTCCAGTCTGCTTTGGTTCAATCCTTATGGTCTTTTACAAACCTCAGCCAGGCAAAGTACAACGTTGTACCGGAAGAAAAACTTGCTTACTTTTGCTCTGACAATGTTCCCCAACTCTGAGAAGTGTTTTTTCCAGCAGGGCAATGCTCCATGCCACACAGCCAGGCCAGTAAAGGTGTGGATGGAGTATCACCAGATCAGGACCCTGTCATGGCCAGCCCAATTTCGAGACCTGAATCCCATAAAAAAAACTCTGAAGTGTGATCAAGAGGAAGATGGATGGTCACAAGCCATGAAAAGAAGCCGAGCTGCTTGAATTCTTGCGCCAGGAGTAGCATAAAGTCACCCACCGGCAATGTGAAAGACTGGTGGAGAGCATGCCAAGACACATTAAAGTTGTGATTTTAAATCAAGGTTATTCCACCAAATATTGATTTCTGAACTCTTCCTAAGTTAAAGCATTAGTATTGTGTAGTTTAAAAATGAATATGAGCTTGTTTTCTTTGCATTATTCGAGATCTGAAGACACTGCATCTTTTTTGCTATTTTGACCAATTGTCATTTTTCTGCAAAGAAATGATCTAAATGACAATATTTTTATTTGAAATTTGGTAGGAATGTTGCCAGTAGGTTATAGAATAAAACTAAAATGTACATTTTACTTTAACACATACCAATAAATAGTAAAACCAGAGAAACTGATAATTTTGAAGTGGTCTCTTAATTTTTTCCGCGGCTGTATATATACTAGAATGGGTTTCGTGAACGAACTGCGAGAGTGTGCTTGCTCTGTTGCGGCCATGACAGAGAGAACAAGTGCCTATGAATTAACATGTATTTACATCTACTCAATCAGTGTAGTGGGGCCTTCTTCCAATATATTTTAGCAAGCAACCAAGCTCAACCATTATATTTTGGCTCCACTGACGTTTAGACATATGAGGGTATCTTTGTTGTTCTGTTTTTGTTTGCTTGTTTATTGTGAAAGGGTCTAGTGTGTTACATTTGGTCATAATAGTTCCAGAGTTTTGTTATACTGACTTACTGAGCTAAGTGAATTGTTGAAATTGTTATCTTGGTAAAAGGAAACATCTCTGCAACAATATTGGAATGAATGCGGTTACATAGCCAGCTTTACTTAAAGTTTATTGTAAGATAGGCCTGTATGTTAGACTTAATGCAGTTAGAGTTAGACTGTAGGTCTAGTATCTAACGTAAGCAACACTTTTACTGTATAGCTAGAGAGCACGTGTATCACATTGGTTTATAGTCTGTCAAATAAGTTCTAGTTATTGGTGTTCGATGGCATAAAAAGTTAGTCTTCTCTTATAAGCCTAGTTAGTACATCTGATTAGAGCTAGCAACCATGAATTGCAGATTAAGGGGTGCCCTATCTCAGTGTTCATTTTGGCAGCTATTTTAGTCACATTTAGTCATAGTTATCCTTCTTAGTTTCAGTCTAGTTTTCGAAAACTGAGCACACTACAACAGCTACGCTGTGTCCAGGTACATCCTCAAACGTTTTTCAGTTAACCTAATGATTCAAGGTCTCTCATGAATCATTACTCCCAGGACACGGGTTAATGTTAACTCACGCTATCGGTCACGCTTAATCCTCTCCAACCACATTAGCAACAAAATAAACTGGTGAGATAACAAGTTAACCATTCTTTCAGTATAAGCTACTTTTGCATAGTTCCGTACAGCTAGGATAGCTCACGTTACCGTAGTAGGAATACAAACCCTAGCTCACTATATTCACACAACTAAATTCATGAATTACTTCACAGGTTTACTTCACAACTTGAATTAATGAAAATGATCCCCCGTTACGGCTAGCTGAAACTGCCAGTGGATACTCCCGTTACGAAGTGTTAGTTAGCCTTTAGCCCCGTACTCAGATATTACAGCTGCTTAACACAGCTAGGATAGCACTGCTTAACACAGCTAGGATAGCTAACGTTACGGTAGTGGGAATACAAGTTTTTGAAGTTCGCACGTACCTATTTATGCGAGTGAAATACTCGCACTGTAGAGCCCTGGTATGGAAGGTGTCTCTTAGTATTCCTAGTTATACAGTTGAATGGAGAGGAACAGAGAGAATAGGTTCCTTGGCGCAGGTGTCAGTGAAGCACAGGTGCAAGCCAGTTTAATGAGCCTATTATGATGTCATAATGCCCCACAGTTCTGCCATGCAAGTCTATGGGGGAAAAAGGGGATGAAAAAAGAGGAATAAAAAAGGAGTGGCAAGGAGTACCGCCAAGAAAAGTCATAGCAGGTTGCAGCGGATCGGGCCGGACGTTTCGGTGTTTGAACGGCGTCTGTACCTCGAACGGGCGAGGAGGAGTTAGCGTTACAAAAAACGGGGAGAATAAAGAAAACTTGACAACAACAATACTGTGCTTCCCTTCGGGCAAGCACACTAATTATAGGTGTTAGATTGTGAAATCTGATCCATATTTCATCCCATTTGTGTTCCAAACCTTAATCTCCCTGTCAGGGAGCTCAGGCTCTTGCCATTCCAGACTTGTGCGCTGTCAAAATGTGCCTCCATGTTTGAGTCAGCTACAGCTGGGGTGCTCATGGGTGTGAGGACCTCCCTGCTGTTTAGCACTCATGGCGACCACATCAGACTGAGCTTAGAGCGTGTGAAGAGTTTAACAGCGGAGGCCATACCTGTCACTTTCACAAGCACTAATGAACAAATACGTCCAGACGCCCAGGGGATCAGTTCAAAAAGAAGAAAGGAAGAAGAAGGCAAGGGGCAGACTTGCTGGGGTGTGTGTGGGTGACTGGAGTCGACGTGGCCCCCATCACTCTGTCAGTGTGGTTAACAGGAGCTGAAGCTGAGAGGAGGAACATCCTGAATATTAGCTGTCAGCAGCTTGGTGTGGGATTTCTAATAGTGCATCCATCGAAAAACATTCAAGGTTTTCAAGCATACAGGCCAAGCTTTCAGGACACTAATTGGAATTCTGGTCTTTAACTGGTGAAATTCTAGCTGAAATACTTCATCATGATGTTATTACCTGTATAATGTTGGTTACTGGTTTTGGTGTAACTTTTTTGTAGAGTTATGGAAAGGCATTTTAGCAAATCTTGCGATATATTTAGTCGGTATGACCAGTGCAGTGAGTGTAATTAGATGTACACACAGGTGAGAGAAAACATCATGGCTAGTTGGGACCATTTCAAGCATACAGGCCAAACTTCCAGGACACTAATTGGAATTCTGGTCTTTAACTGGTGAAATTCTAGCTGAAATACTTCATAATGATGTTATTACCTGCATAATGTTGGTTACTGGTTTTGGTGTAATTTTTTTGTAGAGTTATGGAAAGGCATTTTTAGCAAATCTTGCGATAAAGTTAGTCGGTCTGACCAGTGCAGTGAGTGTAATTGGATGTACACACAGGTGAGAGAAAACATCATGGCTAGTTGGGATCAGAGAGAACCTAAATAAGATCCTCGACCGCCCCATGGGAACAGTATTTTACATGAAGTGCCCACTGATATATGGACTGGTAGGATCTGGGAACAGTATTTTACATGAAGTGCCCACTGATATATGGACTGGTAGGATCTGGGAACAGTATTTTACATGAAGTGCCCACTGATATATGGACTGGTAGGATCTGGGAACAGTATTTTACATGAAGTGCCCACTGATATATGGACTGGTAGGATCTGGGAACAGTATTTTACATGAAGTGCCCACTGATATATGGACTGGTAGGATCTGGGAACAGTATTTTACATGAAGTGCCCACTGATATATGGACTATATGAACACCAGAACCAGAACATTCACCCTTGTTAAAGTTGAACCCTTCAGGCCCACTGCAGACTAAGCCACAGATCTCTTTGGGCCCCAGGGCATTGCATCCCTCTGCATAGTGAATCATACAGCAGCCTTGTGATATTCATGACTCTGGACAAAATTAGGCTTAGATGTAATATAGTTGAGAGAACATCAAATGCCACATTAATCCATAAATTATGAGCTGATGAATCATCACGGACGTTTGAAAACATTGCATGGCTTTTTGACACACGTTAACTTCCTAGAGAACAAATCCCTCATATTGTCACTGCACATGACAATTTTTGTGTGTGTGTGGGTGTGTTTTTGCCCATATTTGTGTACATGTGGCCAAATTTGGATACTACCCAAAATCTTTGGCTCCTGTCACTAAGCCCACCCACCCATCCACTGTGCCATACCCAGTGCCAGGAACACAGAACCGCTTCCCTCTCCTCTAAAAATGGAGATTCAAGTTCAAAGTTCAAAGTACTTTATTTGTCATTGCCACAAAGACAACGAGACAGTAGAGGCAACCAGACTTCTTACACAGCTAAATAATAATAAATAACAATTAATAAATAGATTCATAAATATCATACATAAAATAATAATAATAAAAATAATAAATGCAATATATTTCCATATCTCCATATTTCCATATTAAGGTGCATCAAGTGTTAGAGTGCAGTCCATGGGGGGCGGGGCGGGCTGGGCCGGGGGGAGATGAAGGGGGGTGGGGGGGTGGGGTGGGTAAGCTGTTGAGGAGCCTTATTGCACAGGGATAGAAGCTCTTTGCCATCCTGGAGGTGCGTGCCTTTTTTGATCTGAACCTTTTCCCTGACGGGAGTAACAGGAACAGATGATGGGCAGGATGAGAAGGGTCTGTGAGGATGCGTTTAGAGCGCTGCAGGCAACGGGAGGAGGAGATGGACAAGATGTCGGGCAGCTCTACTCCAATGATCCTTCCCGCTGTTTTAATCAGCCTCTGGATGGCTGCCTGCTCCCGCCTTTGTACAGCTGTAGGACCATACATTCAGGCAGTATGTAAGCACACTCTCTATAGCGCAGCGGTAGAAATTATACAGCAGCCTCTGAGGAAGGTGTTCTTTCCTCAACTTCCGGAGGTAAAAGAGGCGTTGCTGGGCCTTCCCCAAAACGGAAGCTGTGTTTTTGACCCAGGACAACTCCTCCGTCAGTGTCAGACCCAGAAACTTTAGAGAGGTGACACGCTCAACCTCTTCACCGTTGATGTAGAGTGGGAGATGGTGATTATGCTGGGAAGACTTCCGGAAGTCAATGATCATCTCTTTTGTTTTCTTAATGTTGAGACTGAGGTTGTGCTCAGAACACCAGACTGCCAGGTTTCCCACTTCTTGCCTGTAGGCAGCCTCATCGTTGTTGGAGATGAGGCCAAGCACTGTTGTATCATCTGCAAATTTGAAGATGTAGTTGGATGGGCAGGAGGGAGCACAGTCATGGGTGTAGAGGGTGTATAAAAGTGGGCTGAGCACGCAACCTTGTGGGGCGCCAGTGCTGATGGTCAGATTTGAAGAGTGATGCTTCCCCAGTTGTACACTCTGTGTGCGATTGGTCAGGAAGTCCAATACCCAGTTACACAGTGTAGCATTGAGGTTTAAGTCCTGAAGTTTGGAGATGAGTTTGCCTGGAAGGATTGTATTGAATGCAGAACTGTAATCTATAAAGAGAATACGGATGTAAGTGTTCTTTCACTCCAGGTGCTCCAGTGCAGTGTTAAGCAGCAGGGCTACTGCATCCTCTGTAGATCTGTTCGCTTTGTAGGCAAATTGGTGTTGATCTAAGGAAGCTGGTGTGATGCCTCTTATGTGTTTCATGACCAGCCTTTCCAAGCATTTAGCAGGTATGGGGTTGAGAGCCACTGGCCTATAGTCTTTCAGGCACTTGACTGCAGTCTTTTTTGGCACAGGTATGATGGTTGATGCTTTGAAACATGGGGTGACATGTGAAAGGGCTAGAGAGCGGTTGAAAATGTCTGTAAATACCTCTGTCTGCTGGTCACTGCAATGGTCACTGCAATTCTTTAGTACGCGGCCTGCCACACCATCTGGTCCTGCCGCTTTCCTGGGGTTGATGTTTTTCAGGCAGAGTCTGACCTCGTGGGGGGTCAGAGTGGGTGCAGTATCGTCAGAGGGTAGGGGCAGAGGCAGCTCACCATTGTTGTCCCTGTTGAACCGTGCATAGAACTGATTCAGCTCTTCAGTCAGGGTAGCACAGCTGGTCTGGGGGGGTGACGCAGTCCCTTTGTAGTCCGAGATAGCTCTTATTCCCTCCCATACTTGTCTCGGATTGGTGTGAGTGTGGAAAAGTTGCTCAACACGTTGCCGGTGTTTGGCTTTTGCAGATTTTATGCCTCTTCTCAGTGCTGCCCTGGCTACGCTGTACACTGCTGTTTCACCTGATCTGTAGGCTGCATCTCTGGCCTTCAGTAGTATATGAACCTCTCTGCACATCCATGGCTTTTGGTTGGGGAACACTCTCACAGTCCTCCTTCTTGTGACATTGTTCACACAGAAGTTGATATAGTCCATTACTGAAGATGTGTATTCCTCCAGTGCAATTTTTGGGTCGTCAGAAGCCTCCAGGCTATTAAATAGTGTCCACTCCGTGCTGTCAAAGCAGTCCTGTAGCTGAGGGATGGCATCCTCATTCCACACTGTTATGGACTTGGTGGCAGGTCTTGTCGCTCTGATTCTTTGTTGGTATGAGGGGTACAGGAACAGCGAGAGGTGGTCAGACAGGCCTAGGTGGGAGTCAGACTGTACTTTGTAAGCCTTAACAACATTAGTGTACACCTGGTCTAGTGTCACACTGCCTCTGGTTGCACAGGTCACGTTTGGATGGAATGTGGGGAGCACAGATCTGAGATTGGCACGGTTAAAATCCCCAGCTACAATGAAGGCGCTGTCTGGGTGTTTGGCCAGTCTTTTACTGATGTAGCCGTGTAGCTGTGCTAATGCTAGTTTAGCATTAGCGTCCGGAGGGATGTAAACAGCACAGATGTAAACAATGCCAAACTCCCTTGGTAAGTAGAAGGGCCTGCACTTCAGAAGCATAAGTTCCAGTTCGGGGCAGCAGAGCTTTCCGACAATGCTTGTGTTTGTGCACCAGAAGTTATTTAAGAAGACACACAGACCGCCACCGGTCTTCTTACCCGAGTCAGCTGTTCTGTCGGCCCAGTAGATGGTGCGGCCTGCTAGTTGGATAGCTGCGTCTGGTGTGGTGCTGTCTAACCACGTCTCGGTGAAGATCATGCAGCAGCAGCTAGTCAAAGTCCTCTGTGCTGTGAGTCGAAGTCTAATCTCGTCCAGTTTATTCCGTATTGAGCGAACATTGGCTAGATGACACTATGATGACAATATGGAGATGACACTATGATGACAATAGAGATGACACTATGATGACAATATGGATACCTGTACATGCACAACCAGCCTATTTCTATATGTACAATGTAGTTCATGTAATAGTCTAATGTTTTTGCCATCATGAGAAAGTGTTGGATGTTTGAAATGAGGTCTCATTCTGTTGCTCCAGAGTAGTGTGTGATGGTTGCCAATGATAAATGTATTCACACTGTTGGAGGCATAATCTCCAGAAGTGCTGAGTGTAATCCAACAACAAGACGCACACTCTTCCTTCACTCACTCGTTTTCTGATTCTGTCTATCCCTCTACAATCTTCATGTCACAGATTTTTTTCTGTTCTTCTTTAGAGTACCAAGGCAGTCATAACTCTGATTTTTTCTTTGTGAGAGTGAGTACCCCTAGTATATACTCCCCTCCTCCTCCTCCTTCTCGCTCTCCCTCTCTGTCTCCCTCTTTCTCACACACACACACACATACACACCCACTCAATTCCTCTACCACGCCAGATTAGCTGATTTTAGTTACCCCCGACATATCGACAAAGGAGTACTCCCACTCTCTCTGTCTCTCTCTCTGTCTCTCTCCCTCTCTCTCTATCTTGCTCTCTGTCGCTCTCTCTCTCTCTGTCTCTCTCTCTCTATCTCTCTCTCTCACTTTCCTCTATGCCTGTCTCACCAGAGGTTGTGAGGTTGCTTCACTGCTCCTCCTTCCCCTCCTCTCTCCGTCTCCCTTTTTTCACTTTCTGTTTTTCCTCTCTCTCTCCCTCGCTCACTCTCTCTTCTAACAACCGGATCATGTTCTATTTCCAGCTGGTGATCATGGCCGGCACCGTGCTCCTGGCGTACTACTTTGAGTACACGGACACCTTCCCCGTGCACGTCCAGGGCTTCTTCTGCTACGACAAGGCCTTCTCCAAGCCCTACCCCGGACCGGAGCACAGCAGCAAGGTCCCCCCCGTCCTGGTGTACTCGCTGGTCACTGCCATCCCCACTCTCACGGTGAGTAAGTGAGTGAGAGCAGGCTCAGCAGACTCTTACTCCTCTGCTAACTCTCTTCTTCTCTTTCGTGCTCTGAGAGATGATGTGTGGTTGAGTGTGTGTGTGTGTGTGTGTGCTCAGCAGACTCTTACTCCTCTGCTAACTCTCTTCTTCTCTTCCGTGCTCTGAGAGAGGAGTGTGTGTGTCATGCTTGTGTGTGAGACTGTTTAGATGTGAATGATGTGCAGGTACAAGTGAAGCAGATTATGAGTGTGGATGGTTTGGCGATTATGTTTGTGCGTGTGTGTGTTTGTCTGTGTGCGAGGTGTGTGTGTGTGTGTGTGTGTGTGTGTGTGTGTGTGTTTGTGTGTTTGTGTGTGTGTGCGTGTGTGTGTACAGGCGTGTGCTTCTTTGTGTAAATGGGACTCTTTTATCTTTTGTCTGGGGGCGACAGTATAGAGGGAGCGTGAACAGATTGGTGAGCTGCATGGAGCTCCCCTCCTCTTTAGGCAGCTTTTTGTGTGTGTGTGTGTGTGTGTGTGTGTGTGTGTGTGTGTGTGGTGTGTGGTGTGTGGTGTGTGGTGTGTGGTGTGTGGTGTGTGGTGTGTGTGTGTGTGTGTGTGTGTAATTGTGAATGTGTGCATATGTGAATATAGTGGATAGTTTACACACAGAGAAATCCTACAGAAGAAACTATGAATGAGTGAGTGAGCAGTATGAATGATAAGGGAAAGAGAAGAGGATAACATTAAAAATATTTGTATATTTAGACATTTGTGTGCTTGAATCCTTCCTAATGAGCAAACTATATACACTATGTTTGTGTGTGTGTGTAAGTAAGTACTGTATGCATAAACACATGCACTGTAGGTAGGCATACACATGAATGCACATTGCTACTGAGTGTGTGTATGTGTGTGTGTCTGTGTGTGTAGAGCAGGAGAAAGATTGTCATTGTGGAAAAGCCGCTGAGCGTGAAATCTGCAGCACCTGGTCCAGGCTCTCCATCTGGCAGAGGTCAGTCAGGACTGGACCCACCGCCCAGGCTCTCCTCTACATGCACCAAACCAAACTCCACACATACACACATCACACAATACTATATCTAACCCTAGAATGTAAGAAACCTTTAACACACTTAAGTTCAGAGCTTTGGAATGGATTTGAGTGGGAAGAATGCTTGGGAGTGGCTTCTAATGAGACTGATGTAGTGGAGATATTGAACGTCCCACAGTCCTGTCCTACAGACCCAGTGACAACCTCATCGTCTGACTGACACTCAGAGTGGCACCTGGCACAGACAGAGTACCTCTCTGGCTTGTTTTCCTCCCCGCATGTGTTTACTGGGTACCCTTAGCCTGTCAGTCAGACGTGACAGTGATTAGCAGCATGTCAGCAGACTGCTGCTGTAGAATGGAAAACAGACCTCTAGAGGGCCCCATTTGTGATGCAGTACCTTCAGCCTATGGTTTGCCATGGTTTCCTAACTTCTGTTCACTCTTTAATCAGTGCTTCTTTTGAAGTCTTGGCCCCTGAGTGTTCATTTGAGACTCCTCACGCAAAGATAACCCTTCATCTTAACCTTCCATAAGTATGTCATGATGACCATGTCTTCTTTCTGTTACATTCTCCCCACTTTAGCAACTTCCATAGATACAGTGTGTGTGTGTGTGTGTGTGTGTGTGTAGGGAGGGGGGGTTGGGTGTTGTTTTGGCTGGTCTGATGTGAATAGGGAAGCTTCTAGAGGGGTCATGGTGCTGGTCTGAGGTGAATAGAGAAGCTTCTAGCATGGTGCTGCTCTGATGTGAATAGAGAGGCTTCTAGAGGGGTCATGGTGCTGGTCTGAGGTGAATAGAGAAGCTTCTAGAGGGGTCATGGTGCTGGTCTGAGGTGAATAGAGAGGCTTCTAGAGGGGTCATGGTGCTGGTCTGAGGTGAATAGAGGCTTCTAGAGGGGTCATGGTGCTGGTCTGAGGTGAATAGAGGCTTCTAGAGGGGTCATGGTGCTGGTCTGAGGTGAATAGAGAGGCTTCTAGCATAGTGCTGCTCTGATCTGAATAGAGAGGCTTCTAGAGGGGTCATGGTGCTGGTCTGATGTGAATAGAGAGGCTTCTATAGGGGTCATGCATGTTTCTCCAGTCATCTCAAGGTGCTCCTCCTGGACCTGTGGAACATTTGGCCTCCCTAAAGTCAAATGGAGAAAGCAAAACATGTGTGAACTTGCCAGCAGTCTCCTCTGTTGTCCTTGTGACTTGCATGCATGTGTAATCTAGAGTACGTACACACAGACAGCTGATTAAGATGTTAGAGCTTGTACACACAACCCTGCTGAAGAGTCATAGACACACACGGTTCTACTCATAACCGCAGTGAATACATAGTTCCTCAAAAAGGAGTGTAATCACGCGGTTCTACTCATAACCGCATTGAACACGTAGTTCCTTATAAAGAAGTGTCATCACGTGGTTCTACTCATAACCCCAGTGAACACGTAAATAAAGAACGCATGAAAGGCTTCGGAGCCACTGCTCCTAAAGCCATTATCTCTCTCCTGGTTGTTGCGTTTCGCTTCCTCATTAACACTTCCTGTCGAAAGGCTGTCAGCTCCCCAGGATGTGTTAGCAGTCATGTGAAGCAGCAAGGAGGCTGCAGCTATTCAAATGTGCTAATGTTTCTTCTTTCTCCACTCTCTTCTGTGTTGAACACATGCAGTAGAAATCATAAATACTCATTCTGTGTTGAACATGCTGTAGAAATCATTGGGTCTCTCGATGGCTTAAGACTTTTTTTTTCTTTTCTTTCCAATAAGGTAAAAAGAGTAAGGTACTTTCATTTACTTGATATCACTGTATACAAATCTGTCATGCGTCCTTAGTTGGACTGTTCAATGCCAGGAGCAAAGCCGACCGCGGTTTTTTTTCTTGTATATTTTGTCATTACTATCGTTTCCACCTTCAAACTCTTAATGACCAAAGTGTTTATTACTTATTTTTTGTCATTACTGTGGTATCCTATGATATCTATAATGGGGGATGGGGGGCTGCGGGAATTTGAGGATGATGCTCTACTCAAGGATCACGGGTCAAACTTTTAGGGGAACCACAGACTCTTGAAGAGGTGTCTCGAATGTGTGTTATTATTATGTTCTTAATAAGGGTGTGATTGTTGTTCAATGAAGACGACTAGGGTTGTGGCGACAGGGTTTATCAGGGTTGGTAAGGATCTCTCTCTGTTTTTTTTTTCTTCTTTTACTTTTCAATTGACCGATCGCCAGGGCTCCGCCCCCTAGTTATTGTTGCTACGTCTGACACAATTCCCGGAACTGTCAACCTAAAAGCCATGGCGAGTACGGGAACAAGCACTATAGCTGTCAGTGTGAGTCATGATTTTAGGAGTAATACCTCCGCAATATCCTCCTGATCAAGGCAAAAGGGACTGCAATATGCAGTGGAAGGATTAATCCAAAATATTAAGATTAACAACGAAGGGGAAGACAACAATAATCGAAGCAAAAGCATACAGGTCTCAATAAAAATTAGAAACCCCCACAACCTCTTCATTAAATGCAACTTTTTAAACACAACCTAGACTAGTCATGTTCTTTCACCACTGGGTAAGATCTGTATATACTATTTCAAGCTAGCTAATAACCTACAAAGATTCTGTATTATTATTATGTATTCACTCTCGGGCGGTATCTTTCTATCTAGCTAGCTAGGGTGGTGGCAATCTAGAGAACAGTACAGCAACGTAGCAGTTGGCTCCCAGGTTGTGCCTTATGCATACCTTGGGATACCCAGGGGTAGGTTGCCCATTCACAAAATGCTACCAAGATTTAAATAAAAAAAGTTCATAATGGTCTTTTGGTACGTTTTGTTCAACATTGATGCAGTGTATGTTAACACTTCCAACCCCGAGGGCTTTTTTTGACTCTGTTAGGTAGTCTGCCATGCCTGATATTTTTGTATATTTCACCTGACTAAAAACCATTAGGCAAAAGTGGAATTTATGATTATATTCTAGAACAACACTCAGCAATAATAAAATGAGAGTAAAGGAATGTAGTAAAAAAAAGTTTTGTATTAAAATTAAATCTAAAGACACTCAAATTAACTCTAGCTTTAGAGGTGCTCAGACTTTTTACAAAAAACACATTGTAAATATTTTGGAAGTTTTCTTTTTTACTCTGAACCTTGTAAACATATGTGTTTGCTCCACATAGGTGAGTTTAGCATTCAGAAAGTGTGTGTGATTTCTACACTAATTATAAGAATTTTACAAGGTGACACTTTTTTCCACCTAGACCACTATGCATATTGATGAAAGAGGTGTAAACTGCCCTGTGAGTGCCCCTCTCCAGTATGGCTCACCTGTCAATGGCCCACTTGTCAATGGCCCTGGACTGTCATTGTGGCTATCTCTCCCCCACAACCATCAGCTTTGAAAGTACATACAAGAAATTGCAAACAAGCTTGGCGCATAAGAAGGTGAATTTAATAAGGTGCATAAAAGTAAAGGCATAGTAGGTACATAAAATAAGGTGCATAAAAGTAGGTACATAAAGGTAGGCATCATTCACCATGTCCTCGCTTGGGTCACTCATGTGCACATTCCATGATATGGTTTGGTACCTGTCTCTTACCATCACATCTGCCACAAAAGGGATGGAGAAGATGGTGTTTCTCCTCCAGTAGTCAAAAATGTGATCCAGCTTGATCATGCACATGTAGAAACCAGTACAATGTATCTGTAGAATTCAGCAACTCCAACATCCACCCATTTGTACTTTACACCTCTGGCAATGCTCCTAGCAGCTTGCTTGTTGGTGTTCTGGCAGAGGGTTTCCACAGCATCCTCTGAAAAGAACAACTTGAAGAGGTCTAGAGGAGTGTGGTTGTCTGCTGCATTCAGCTGCACACCAGGCTCCCTTGCAGGAAAAAACCTCAGTGCTGATGGAGTTGCATCATTGTCACCCTCTGACTTCCATGACGACAGATCTGGGTTAGGCTGACAGCGTGCTCTCTTCCTTGGCGGTGTAGGTGCAATGTTCTCCAAGTTTCTGTAATAAAGTAAAATAAAATTAACTGTTGCTCTTTCATTTTATGTTCGGGCATTGTAACACATATCACTTTAGCGCTCTAACAACTACAGTTTCGATCACAAACACCTCCTAGTTTTGATTCACACCTACCATACGCGTCATAATAACTCTAACGACTACCCACAGTAGTAAGACATGTTTTTAGCGATTGCAATTTACATCATCCGCTGCAATATAGTCACCATGTAGTTCTATGTTTTACTAATCTCAGAACAGACAACAATCGTTTATATGTGTAGCCTGTTATCATTTACCCAACTCTACTATACTATGCTTCTATTTAATCGCTCTGCAAATAGTAGCATACTAAACATTCTATTCAACTCATAGCATACCGACGTGCATTTTACTCGCTATAACAGTAAGACACGTTTGCATTTTTACATCAATGGCTGCAATATAGTCACCAAGTATGTTTTACTTATATCAGCACAGACAACGAACTCGAAACGTCAACAACAATCGTTGATATACCCTAACATCATTATCGCAACTCTAACGCAACAATAGTCTTAGAAGCATAAAGTAATTTATTCACTATGCAAACAGTAGCATACTAAAATATTTCGTTCAACTCAGAGGAGCATTTTACTCCCTATAAGTTAATCAACAGCATTCATTACAAGAGCTAGGTGAACAAATAAACAAATAAAACTTACTCAACAGGGATATCCTCAACGGGGTAAAGACGAAGCTCAAAGTGCATGTGTTCATCTTCCATATCGTCATCGCTCTCATCCGAGGATGTGGTTTCCTCCTCGCTGACTAGGTCTTCTTGAATTTGGCGCAAGCTTCGGCAGCAGAGAAGGAGTTCACCATCATGTATCTCTTCAGTCCAAGTGTAAACATCCTTACATGCTGCCTTGTTTATACGGAAAAATGGGGCGTTTTCTTACGTTTTACTGCAACGTCATTACCCAATAGCGATCTGCGATTTACCATGATCTTATATGAATAGCCCTAATTTCCTAATGGGTGGGCGATCACTGGTTGCTTTCACACTCTGAGAGAGAAATATGCAAGGCTTTACCTGTATTCTCCTTACAAATTGCTCATTTATTTGTTTGTTTCGAACTGCATATATTTGAAACCTAGAAGATTCAAGCTTTCTCAGGGTGTTAGTTTTATTTTTGGAGGACAAAAACTCGCGGAGATTTTACATTCTATTAATAGAAATACCATCAAACGCCCCATGGGGCGCCATCGTGTTGGAAGGGTTAAGCTCCTGGCAACTAGCTGGCGTTTGCTATGGCTAGCTACGTTAGCTCATCGTATGATTTTACAGGCAGTAAAATTAGCATTTTGACGGTAACATTAACAATTTGATTTAAACATTAACACATTTGTTGGACAAACAAGTTATGTAGTTCCGATGGTAATAATACTAGTTGCCATGAACCATAACTGTTTGGGGATGTTCTCTCAACTAGATAGTTAGCCATCATACCTAGCGATAGCTAGCTGGCAGCAAGCAGCTTCATTTACTTTGGAGAAGACATATGTGTATTTTGTATATCTGCAACAAGAACTGAGTTAAACTCTTTACTGAGGCAAAGGGCAGAGTTCTTAATGCATAGAACTAGGAGAACATATTACTTAAACGGACCCAGGCCAAGTCATTTATTAGCTTTAAAAAATAATGAAAAATATTCTAACATCCTGGCCATCAAATCACATCTTCGCACTTTAACTGAGCCTGGTGAAATTAATTTAGCATTTTAAAACTTTCTATTCTAATCTTTACAAAGTAACACTGGACTCAAACACTTCTAAAAACTTTTTCCATGGTCTGGATTTTCCCTCTCTCTCCGAACAGGAGTCAGAAAAACTAAGTTCTCCCATCTCCCTAAAATAGTTACGAGAGGCTCTTGTCCACATGCAGAGAGGGAAATCTCCAGGCTGGGACGGCATTCCACCGGAATTATACCTTGCTTTTTGGGGCATTCTTGGCCCACCGCTGTTGGATTGGATTAATACTTGTAACAACCGGCTCAGGATTGTTACAAGAAACGAGACAACCACTGCTCAAAGTTACGGGTGTTTATTTAATTAAGTTTAAACACGCTAAACAAAGTATGCTGCTTGTCCGTTCTTTTCCGGTGTGCGGAAGAGCAGGTCTTTTGTAGCACGCGGACACGCCCCCACGCAGGTGGAACCTGGGCTAATCAGCACCTGGGACGAGACACAGCCATGCAGACAAACATACCAACACTCGCACAACACAGGAAACCAAGGAAAGCGGACGAACATAATGGTTCGTCACACCCTCCCCCTTACAAAAGTTGATCGTAACGGGTCAACGTACAACAACAATAATAAACACAGAATGCATAGAATAACACACAGAATGCATAGAATAACACACAGAATGCATGTAATAACACAGAATGCATAGAATAACACACAGAATAACACAGAATGCATAGAATAACACACAGAATGCATAGAATAACACAGAATGCATAGAATAACACACAGAATGCATAGAATAACACACAGAATGCATACCTGCATACATAATTACTACATAATCATGGCCAGAATAGCCAGCCTATAGTGACAACCATAAGCACCCACATGTAACACCACGTGACCATCACGATCTTACCTTATCTTACCTTATTTAACATTAAATATTATACATTTTATACTTATCTTTAACCCACTCAACCCTTGTCCCTTCTGCAACAACAGCCCAACCCGGGCCCTGGGAGGCTAACGGCAGAAGACACAAAAAGTTATAAAGGTATACAGACAAGACATTAAACTGGAAAAAGTGGGCAATCAGGTTTCCAGTGCCCACTACCCAGACAGTAATGACACCTCTTGCTTGAATCTAACCGGGCAGTAGGCTCTCGTCTGCTGAAAGGCCGCCCCACATTCACAGGAGGTGGGTAAACAGTATGTGGGAATGGCACAGGACCACCTGCACCCCTCTGATGCCAGTCAGACCCACCCTGAGGAAATGCCCGAGCCTTATGTGTGAACTCATAGTCGTCTGCAAGAACAGCCGCTTCTGAAACAGTGGTCAAATCATGCTCCATGATGTATGTCGCCAGCTGAACAGGTAACGTATTTGTGAACTGCTCCAGCAACATTAGATTGAAAAGCTCGTCATAACCTTCAACTTCAGAGGCAGAACACCAACGTTGGCACTGCAACTTTAACTCTTGGCCGAATTCAACATACGTCTGTTCAGAACGTCTCAGGTTTCTAAAGCGTTGCCTGTAGGCCTCAGGAACAAGGGAATAAGCCTTGAGAATAGCCGTCTTCACCTTGTGGTAATCACGGCTGTCCTCAAGGGACATAGCAGAGTAGACCCGTTGGGCCTTACCCTTAAAAACACACTGCAGCATAAGAGTGCGCTCAGTATTCGACCAGGCCTGTGCATCAGCCACTCTCTCAAACAGGGCAAAGAAAGAATCCAAATCCTGCTCATTAAAAGGTGGAACCAACTTTAAATTAGAGGCCATATGAAATGTAGGGGCAGCATGCGACACAGTTTGCGGGATAAGTTTCCCCTCATCAATTAATTGCAACCGTTTCCCCTCAATCTCCAATTTAGCCATCTCAAGTTCAGTCTCCAGTTTTTTGGACTCTAACTGCAGGGAGAGTAACACCTGCTGCTGCTCAAACGAAAAAGTACTAGAGGTAGCAGCAGTTACAGAAGGTTTCTGTACCTCTGATTCTAATTCAGATAAGATACCCTTCTCAACCAAGGATGCTCTCAAAGATGCCTTAATAGTGCCTTTCCACTTTCTGTCAGCAGCAGAAATATCAATTTTATAAAAATCTGCAAGCTTAAGCAACTGCACCTTTGAGAGATTATCAAAAATCTCATCTGACGGGCCATCAACAAATTTATCCCAACTAGAGGCCATGTTAGCAACACACCAATAGGACAATGAGAATTTATCCAACAATGAATCACGACTCACAGAAGATGTATTCTCGAAATTAGAGAGAGAGAGCGCTCCAACAAGAGCGCGCGCACACACACACGCACGCACACGAGAGAGAGAGCGCGCAACCGAAACAGAGAGCGCGCACACCAGCGCCAAACAGGAGGAAGTGAAATGTTAGACACAGCAGGATATAGCCGAAATGAACCACAAACAATTACTTTCCCGCTATATGAAAACACAAGCTACATGAATCGTAGACCCTTTCTTCACACGGGTGCCGTGGCGGGTACTTAATGCACGCAACAATAGCCCACAAGTTCGAAAAGCCCCAATCTGAGACAGGCCAAACTTTGGAATGTGCCCCCGAGACCACTGCTCTATCCACGTTCCCCGTGACTGCGAAGACGTTATGAAAATGAAGACACGCAAAGCAATTTAACTCGCAAAAAAAAATAAACGACTTATACCTCACAGGGAAAGCGTTTGTTTGAGATACAAAAGGCCTCTTACCTACAAAGAGAACAGTGCAGCTATACTCTCACTTCAATGAATGAAAAATAGAGAGAAATGAGAAATACTTGTAGGCCCACAGGCCAATCAAACCAAAAGATCTAGTAACACAAATAATTTAGGCGTAAATGCCAACGCGGAAAATGCGTCTCGAAACGAAACCAACAACAAAAGGTTCAAGTACGTTACTGACGCGACGGTCTTTACAAAAGCTCAGAAGTTATAGCCGAGGAGAAGAACACAGAAAAAAACCAGGAATATAATTAGAAGTTACCAAATTCCTCCAAAGCTCCTCAACGAGACCAAGTAGGCTACTTAATGAGAGAAAAACACAGGCGCAAAAGGCGGATCTTATGTTTCCGAAGTAACCAAAATAATAATAGGCTGTTTTGGACGAACCCCCACTTGTAACAACCGGCTCAGGATTGTTACAAGAAACAAGACAACCACAGCTCAAAGTTACGGGTGTTTATTTAATGAAGTTTAAACACGCTAAACAAAGTATGCTGCTTGTCCGTTCTTTTCCGGTGTGTGGAAGAGCAGGTCTTTTGTAGCACGCGGACACGCCCCCACGTAGGTGGAACCTGGGCTAATCAGCACCTGGGACGAGACACAGCCATGCAGACAAACATACCAACACTCGCACAACACAGGACACCAAGGAAAGCGGACGAACATAATGGTTCGTCACATACTGCAATTGATAAAGGTGTACTCAGCTCAGGTGCTAATACTGCTATAATCACGCTGCTTCCCAAGCCAAACAAAGACCCTTCCCAATGCAGTAATTATAGACCCCTTTCCCTTCTAAATGGGGATGTTAAACTCTATGCTAAGGTGCTTGCGACACGCCTAGAAACGTATCTGACAAAATTGATACATAACAACCAAACTGGATTTATTAAAACCTGATTGGCATCTGATAATGTGCGCTGCCTTCTACATATTATCCATGCAGCAGATACAATTAATTTACCCTGCTCAGTCCTGTCACTAGATGCTGAAAAAGCCTTTGACAGGCTAGAGTGGGATTATTTTTGGACTGCTCTGGACACATTTGGATTGGGTCCACAATTTATTAAGATGGTTAAGGTCTTGTATGCCAATCCTTCAGCAATGGTCTACACAGGCAATACCCTGTAAGCAAAATGACGTCCCCTCGACGTCCTGAAATGGTCTCTCTGAACGTTCTAAAAACGTAAATGTGTATGGTTCCCTTGACAACTCTAGGACGTTTTTCACGACGTTCCACGACTGTCCTGAGGACGTTGCGGTGACAATTGGGAAACGTTTTCTATAGGTCCTGGGGACGTTCTGCAGGACGTTGCAAGAACGTCCCTAGGACATTGCGGTGACGTCTGGAAAACGTGTTTCTATAGGTCCTGGGGACCTTCTGCAGGACGTTGCAAGAACGTCCTGAGGGCATTGTGGTGACTTCTGGGAACCATGTTTTAGACGTCCTGGGGACGTTATTCAAGGACGGTAAAAGGACGCACTGCGGACGTAGCAGGCACGGTGGGGGTAACGACCGTTTTTGCTAAGCTAAATGAAAAAAATTCAAATATAAATAGATCGCTGGGCCATCATTTTGCTTAAAGGGCACACACACACGCACACACACACAAGGGTGCTTACAAACTTGATTGCGAGGCTTGGGAATTTTACTGGTAACCTTCCTATTACTAAACCACTTCTCTACCTACTGTACTACCACTGTCTGACTGTTATTTTGTCACTTTAACACGTTTATCAAAGTGTGAGACAGCCAACAAACTTAGTCATTTTTTCCGAGGGGTTTGAGGAAAAGCATATTGTAGCGATCTCAGTCACTACGCATTGGACGTGTGGTCAGGGAGGCAGAGCCTAATAACTAGCCAAACTAATAATGAGAAAATAAATAAATATGAATGCTTCTCTACTGATCTGTGCTATACATTTAATGTCTGCATGATTCCAATACAATGCATACATAGAAAGGTCTATCAAGTCTCTAGCTTTAACATTGAGCTTTCCACAGGCTTTCAAAGATGCTGCAACAGAACTCTCGCCGGTCAAATTGTCTGATGGGAATTTCTTAAAAATCCCGTCTCGCAAACACAATCTTAATTTGACAACAATCCTAATATTTAGGCTTATAAAGCAAACGTGCACTGCCTTTATTATGTTTTAAATGAACAGGCTAATCTGCCGTTAGAAAGTTATTAAACAACACGCATATGCTGCATTTTAAATAAAGCGCAAACCGTCGGTTACAAACAAGGAGCGAACTGAGTGAGAAGGATCCAACATGGCCAAGCAGACTAGCCTTAAAAGCTTTTTTTCAGAGGCCAAACACAACTGATGAGGGTAAACCTACTGACGAGGATGAACCTGTAATAGTTCAGGTTTTGTTAGCACTGCGAAAAGGCGACGTAAAGGATTCACAAGAGGGTCGAATAATTTTAGAATCTCTGCTCTCATTGAACATAGTCAGAGCAATGTATTTGCTCCACCCGGTTTCCTGTAGCAAGGGGCACCCGTCAGGGTTGTCCCCTCTCACCATTACTTTTCGCCCTTTCTCTTGAAAATTAGACAGCACCCCTCTGTACCTCCCATAACCTTTTGCAATACCGAGCACAGTATATCATTATATGCTGACGATATCTTATATGTCAGCGATGCAGGGTCCTCAATTCCACATTTATTATCCACCTTTGACTTATTCAGCTCTTTATCTGGTTATAAATCAATTGGACTAAATCATCATTAATGCACTTCAATTTAGTCCCATCACACTCGCCCCCTGCCATCCTACATTCCAATAGTAAGGCAGTTTAGGTACCTTGCTGTGGATGTATTCCCCTCAACATCTCTCATTGCATCACGGAATTTCCAAGGCATATACTGTATAATAAAATTGAGACGCTGGTCTAACCTCCAAAACTCCCTTCAAGCCCGCATATCAATAATAAAAATGGATGTACTTCCTCGCATTAACTTTTACTTCTCTATGGTTCCCCTTGCACCCCCAAAGAGGTATTGGGAAAAATTAGAATCACTCACATCTAAATTTGTATGGAATAGGAAGAGAAATTTAAAAAAAATGGTGAGAGGGGTGGTGGATAACTGTCCTGTTTCTGTTTTGTGTATGTTTTTGTATTGTTCTAAAATCTAAACTTGTACTTCTTTTGTATCTTTACCTTTTATATTATCAATAAAAAATTTATAAAAAAAAAAATCTAGATGCTGGCACTACAGTGAGTCAGGGTGCCCACAGGGGGAAGATGCTCCTGAGGCCAGTGCCCACTGCCCTGCCACGTCACTAATGCCCTGGAGGGCAGAGCATTGCCACCTGGGTAAATCAGGCAGATGGCAGAGCCAGCTTTCAGGGGGCGGGAGGAGGGGGCGCTCAGTGGCATTTCAGCATATGTCAGCTCGCCGTTCCTCGCCGAACCCACCCAGTCAGCACGGCTTCTGCTGGAGCCGGAGGGAGAGATGCGGAGGAGAGGATGAAAGGGAAAAAGAGCAAAGGGAGATGGGATGAGACAGCATGCTGTTTTTAAAGAAATAGGGGAAGAAGCAAGAAAAAGAGAGATACAAAAGAAAGAAAGAATATGAGAAAAGAAGGGGAACCTGACAAACAGGTAATAACAGCAGCAGGTGATGCTTCGTGAGGTTGATTTTCAAGGTAGTCGTCTACTTCAAACCGAGGCTTGCACAAGCACAGTGGCATTTCTGCGTTATGTACTTCACAGCTGCCTGAGCATACACAAAACTTTCAGAGCACAGAGCACAGGGTGCTATCAACAGCAATAAATCAATCACCTTCTCTTATTTTCCCCTTCTTAAACACACACACACACACGCACACAGAGTCAAGCACATACAGTACTCTCTGGTGCATTAAAGCAGAATGAGATATGAGGATTTTTTACAGACACACTAACTCCCAGTCACTAGTCACTAGTATGTTTTAATCTGTAGTCCGCCCTCGGGGTGTTGTGTTTCTTAACCTCATACTCTGAGGGTGATCTATGGTGTCATATGTGAGAGATTGGTGTTGTGTTTCTTAAACTTATACTTGAGGGTGATCTATGGTGTCATATGTGAGAGACGGATGTTGTGTTTCTTAAACTCATACTTGGAGGGTGATCTATGGTGTCATATGTGAAAGACTGTTCACGTGCCAGAGTGCTAGTGGCTGCCTCAGTGTGTAGCTGATAATGTATCAAGTGTACTATTATGGCCTAGGGAAACCATAAAGTGATGGAGGACGGAGACGTAGCTTTCTTTAACAATAATTAAGGTTTATTTCATAAACCCAAACGATAACGACAGAAATAACAAAAGACTGGACTAACGAGTAGGCAGGAACGATCAGTATTCAGTAGTGTGGTGCGAGCGAGTGTTGCGTGTAGGTAATATACAGCGTGCATGTTGCATGTTACATCAAGGAAAGTTTAAACACAAATAACAGCAGCAGTTGGAAGCAGCCAGCAGCAAGGCGCAAAGCGGCAGAGCAGCGGAACCGGGAAGCAGATATAGGCCGCGTCCTAGGCGACCCCGCCCACCTCAGTCCTAATCGGGATGACACCTGCAGACAATCACAAGCAAGGCCTGGCGGCCGTCACACCTCCCCCCATAAAAGAAATCCGCCGGATTTCCAATGGGGTCAGTTCAGAACTCATATTTACATAACATTTCAACAACAATCGCAAAACACATGAAACAGTTACCCACACATAAGGTTACTTACTATTTTTTTAAATTTTTTTTTTATTTTTTTTTAAACAGTAACCAGTAAGCTAGAAACATCAGCAATCACAAATACCACGAGATCACAATAGTCTTCGTCTCGAAAACTTCACTACGCAACACCATTAAGTCACCAGCACAACCACCACCAATATCAATACAGTTAGGCCTAATTCAATCACCCATCACCATTACTTTAACGCTAACGCCATACCATGTAATGGTCATAGTTATTCAGACAATTTCCTTTGAAAGTCAAGTCTAGTTAAGGTCACAATCATTTTTCCCCATTTCATCTCCAAATCCACAATCTCACCATAACTCCTGGACTCAAACTGCCCCTAATGTTCCGGTACCTGAAACAGTAAAAGACAGGACAACACACAGGAGAAGACACAGATGGTAGACACACAAGCTGGCAGGAGCGCGTGACAGCGCGTCCGCAATCACGTTCTCTTTCCCCCTACTGTGCTTAATGTGCAGCTTGTATGGCTGGAGGAAAATACTCCAACGCATCAATCTCTGGTTGGGATTTTGCAAAGCATGAAGTTAACGGGTTATGATAACTATAAACCACGATGGGGTTTGGGCAACCTCCAAGGTAGACTTTAAAATTCTGTAAAGCCCAAATTAGTGCTAATGCCTCTTTCTATTGTCGAATAATTCTCGAGAAATAGCATATGGGACGTTCATCAGAATTATCATCGTCTTTAATTGGCACTTTCTCTCCATCAGCACCTAGTGATACAGAGCCATTTGAAATAAAGGGAGCAAAACTCTCTTCAAGATCGGACTCGCTCACGTTAACCAGCTGACTCGGGAGAGTTATCGCCAAGCCAGAGCCTAGCGCCTCCTTAGTCTGAGTATTAGTACGGAATCTCCCCTTATACTTCTATTCTTTTTCTTTCTTCTTTTTTAACTCCTCACATTGCCATTTGGTATGCCCTACACCCAAGTAGAAATGACAAGTTACGCTAGAATCAAACTTATTTTGAGTGCGCCCAGTACGAAACTCCCTCTGACCAGAAGCAACAGGTGCATCAAACGTGTCTCTACGAGGAGCTGGGCGACTCCACTGAACACGCTCACGAACTGGCGGAGTACCAAAAGGTCTGGTTTTATGTATCAGAGCATAGTCATCCCCTAGAACTGCTGCGTCGGCTACCGTAGTAACGTGATGTTCTGTTACATAAGTCGCAATGTCCTCCGGTAGACCATTCTTGGATTGCTCAATCAAAACAAGACTGCGCAATTCCTCGAACGCCTCCACTTCAGACGTAGTACACCAGCGATTAAACTGGAGCGACAACTCATCTGCAAACACCACATACGTTTGACCGAAACGTTTGCGCATTCCACGACATTTTTGACGATATGCTTCTGGTACTAATTCATAAGCTTTGAGCATCGCCTTTTTCACACACAAATAAGTACGGCACTCGGGCACTGCTGCATACGCTTGGGCCGCTCGACCACTCAGCGCACACTGGAGCAATAAACAGCGCGCAGCATCGGGCCAATCCTGTAGAATAGCCACACGTTCGAACAAAATGAAAAAGGTGTCCACATCAGATTCCTCAAACTTTGGGAGAAGTCGTATGTTTCTCACGATATCAAGATTGCTGGCATTAACTGGGGCAGGAGGTGCCAATTTCCCTTCCTCAATCAATGCCAAGCGCTTGTTTTCAAAGGCCAATTTCTCGCGTTCGAGCTCTTGTTTTTCCAGCTCGAAATCGCGTGCCATTTTGCACCTTTCTACATGAGCTTCATGCTCTTCCCTGCCTTTGGCCAACTGTAACTGCAAAATGTCTTTCTGCTGCTCAAAAGATAAACCAAAGGAAGGTAATTCGGGAGAAGGTTCCTGTTCTGCGGGCAAAACCTCCTGCTCCACTAGCGTATCACGAATAATTGTTTTCATTACGCCTTTATTTCTCTTGGCATGGCTAGACAATTTAACTTTATAGCGTCCCGCAAGTATCAACAGTTGATCCTTAGCCAAGGCTTCAAAAGCCTCCACTGAAGGAGCAGTGATGAACTTATCGACCTCTGACATGTCGACGCTACTAATTTCGATCAGCTGTTCTTAAACTAAACAAAAATAGACAAAGGTGTGATTCCTCCCATGTAACAAGACAACACTATCACCCTAAACATTCCCCCCTCCAACTAATCTAACCTATGTTCTTGACTGCATCCAAGAGCCGGGGATTAGCAAGAATCTGCCCACCAATACCGCTGGGTTCCAGCCATCCCGACTAACGTCGATTCAGCCTTCTCCCACGGCGGTCACCACCAGCCCAGAAGCAGTCGCTGGAACCTAAGCTCGACACTGGAGCTTTCTACTCGGGGAAAATGTCTATAAAAGTTATCCCATCACACAAGGACATTCACACCTCGCCAACAAACAAACATACAATACTCACTCTGAACAGCTATCGGAGAACACTAATTAGCGGTAATGCGCCCGACAATTACAGGTTATATTACTCACCCTACAGTTTACCAATCAATAACAAATAATACTAACACTACATCTCTCGCCTCCCAAAAAAAGCAGAATAATATCGGCTCAGTAACCATGTAAAGAACGTAAACCATCGAGGTTACTCACGTGCGGAGTCCATTCATAAAAAATGGCGTGGCGGAAAACAAACAAATCAACGTAACCGCGGATTATGATAATTTAAGACTATTTAATCCAAGTTTGACGAGCCCCCACACTATTATGGCCTAGGGAAACCATAAAGTGATGGAGGACGGAGACGTAGCTTTCTTTAACAATAATTAAGGTTTATTTCATAAACCCAAACGATAACGACAGAAATAACAAAAGACTGGACTAACGAGTAGGCAGGAACGATTAGTATTCAGTAGTGTGGTGCGAGCGAGTGTTGCGTGTAGGTAATATACAGCGTGCATGTTGCATGTTACATCAAGGAAAGTTTAAACACAAATAACAGCAGCAGTTGGAAGCAGCCAGCAGCAAGGCGCAAAGCGGCAGAGCAGCGGAACCGGGAAGCAGATATAGGCCGCGTCCTAGGCGACCCCGCCCACCTCAGTCCTAATCGGGATGACACCTGCAGACAATCACAAGCAAGGCCTGGCGGCCATCACAGTACACATAAAAACACACACAGAAGTGTGTTTGTGTGTGTGTGTGTGTGTGTGTGTGTGTGTGTGTGTGTGTGTGTGTTTCTTAAACTCATACTTGAGGGTGATCTATGGTGTCATATGTGAGAGACGGATGTTGTGTTTCTTAAACTCATACTTGGAGGGTGATCTATGGTGTCATGTGAAAGACTGTTCACGTGCCAGAGTGCTAGTGGCTGCCTCAGTGTGTAGCTGATAATGTATCAAGTGTAAACATAAAAACACACACAGAAGTGTGCTTATATATAGCACTATGTGTTTGTGTGTGTGTGTGTGTGTGTGTCTGTGTGTGTCTGTGTGTGTCTGTGTGTGTCTGTGTGTGTCTGTGTGTGTCTGTGTGTGTGTGTGTCTTCACCATAGTGAAAGGATGTGGAAGGATGTCATATACCATGCCCCTCAAAACAAGGATGGAGTTATTTATTGCCCCTCAGTCTCCCTCTGTCTCGTCTCGTCTCATATCTATATCTCATCAACATCAAATTTTTGCCTCTTTCTCACCGTACCCTTCCTCATACCCATCCCTTTCCCCTCATCCTTCCATCCCTTCCTCTGTAATGACACTGTGCCTGCTGTACTGTCCTTTCTGCCCGTTCAGATTGCACTTGGGCTGGGTGCACCATCTGTCTGACATTCTGGCACATAACTGCCAAACGGGAAAGAAGGGAGAAAAAGAGCAGCGGAAGGCAAGATTACTCTTAGACCAAGGAACTGCAGTGGGTAGAACATGGGATAGCATTAATGAAAAATACAAATGGATGGGTAAGGGAGAGAGAGAGAGAGGGAGAGAGAGAGAGGGGCTAATAACAAGATTGCATGGCACTCCAAACAAAGGAATATTCATGCATGCCTTAGTTAAGGAAGGTCAGGGTTTGTTTGATTGGGAACAGATGCATTGCTGAGTACTGGAGGTGGGCTAACACTTAGATAGCGTTAGTGTGTAGTCTTTAGAACACTAAGCATATTTGTTTTTCTTTGGGAGAAACACACAAACACACAAACACACAAACACACAGACACAAACACATAAACACAAGCATTGATCAAACACACAAGCACACAAACACAAGCATCGATCAAACACACACAAACAGAAGCATCGATCAAACACACAAACACAAACATCATGGCGTGCTGACAGCGCACTGCGAGAGCCATGAGATCAGTGGGAAATCCCTCCATCATGAAACCTGTCTGCCAATCAAACACATCCTCACAGTCAGTCAAAAAAAAATACACAGTCAGAAACACCAGTTCCTCCAGTATCTAGTAAAGCACTAAGGGCAGCCCAATATTTACATTCAGGTCAAAGGCTCCTCCATAAAGCCACACAGGACCAGAGGCATGTATAACCCACCGCACTGGCCCTGGGAAGGAGATGGCATGCTACTGATGCCACTGCATGCTAGTGGGGGTGGGGTGGGGTGTCATGTTGCTGTTGTTGTGGTGATAATGATGTTGTTGACCTTTAAGGAAATAAGTGATTCATTAGCAGTGATATTTAGAAATGTATGGCCATGGACTCAGGCTGTTTACTGGAGTAGGAGATAGATACGTTATGTAGCCAACATCCCAGATAATGTAGCCTAGGACCTTACGCATTTCAGCATAGCCACATTACAAAAACGTGTGCGTGCGCATGCGCATGTGTGTGTGTGTGTGTTTGTGTGCCCATATGTGTGAAGATCAAAGATAAATGTGTGTATTCTTGATAGCAACTGCTCCATGTCTGCTTCACTGAGTGCACATCCTATTACTTCCAGGATCTTTGCACTATATGTGCATTCTGCAAAATCCCTACCATCTGTGTGTGTGTGTGTGTGTGTGTGTGTGTGTGTGTGTGTGTGTGTGTGTGTGTGTGTGTGTGTGTGTGTGTGTGTACCCTGGCGCATCGAGTCTCCCAGAATCAGCCTCACAATCACATCTGCTCTCATCCTCTATCCTTTATCCTTCAACTGATCTCTCAGTCTACACATCCTATCTCTCTGTTTCACACCTCTTACTACACTAAACTAGCAGCCACAGTCTCCACATCCTATCCCTGTCTTTCACACCTCTCACTGCACTTTTCTAGCCACATTGTATTGTAATTACAATAAGGGCTGGGAGACTTACAGCAAGTCAGTGACAAATGCTTTGAAAGAAGCTTGGAAAAAGGCTATGCTAAAGGTATGCTTTCAAATAAAGCAACAACCAATCTTATGTATGCAGGACAGACTAATGACCCAGCTTATAAAGCAGTTACACTAACCAAGGCTTGTTCAGAGCAAGGCCCATAAATCTAAGTGATGGTTTGCAAGGGACTCCGCAGACATTGCTGAACTACGCCACAGTTTGCTCAACCCACTGGAGGAGAATCGTTGTAATGACGCTCAAATTCATCCCAAGTCCAATGAGCCATCACAGAGCCACACTGAATGAACACCCTCAGCTGTTTGACTCTTTGAAACTTTCTCCCCTTCTGGCTCGAGAGGGGCGTGCAGCCAAAACGGTAATTACCAGTCTGTCCCAGCAAGAGTTGATTAAGTGTGTGCCGTGTACTTTAGCATTACTCACAGTCAAAACACACACACACACACACACACAAACACACCCGACTCTCTGCCTTTGTCATTCTCCATTCCCTCCACACACACACTCAACCACACACAAACAAACACAGACACACACACTTCCAAACACAAACTCTCCCCCTCAGTCTCTGCATTTGACATTCTCCATTCCCTCCACACACACACTCAACCACACATGCACGCCGCACACACACACACACACACACACACACACACATCCAGCGCACCCCTCGGCTGTCAGACTGGTTCACCGATGCGCCATCAGACGTGGGTGAAGAGCAGGACACGCTGTCTCCTCCAGTCTCCTCTTTGTCTCCACGCAAAAGCTGATGTCATAGATGGGGAGTGTAATCGCTCAGCGGGCTATTCTTGGCTCTCCCAGGCGCAACCCCCCCACCCCACCCCACCCCCACCCCCAGCACGCTGGTCCATAGCCAGACAGTCTGTGTGGATTTACAGACTGCTTCAAGGGTCCCAGAGACGGAGCTTTGCAGCTGCAGATGTGACGTCCCAGTGACCTCAGCCGAGGCCGTGGTGTTGCTATACCTTGTGGCAGTAGCTTTGTGGGGCCCGTCGCTTGCTCAGGCCAAGGCCGTGGTGTTGCTCTACCTTATGGCAGTAGCTTTGTGAGGCCTGTCACTTGTTCAGGCCTGCTTGCACGAAACCAAACAGTGCAACCAACTGCAGCCTTTAAGCCCTAAGTGCCTCGCTCATGTAGCGTACGTGGGCATTCATTTCCCATGAACGATGCTGCTGAGGAAAGGTGTTAGCAGAATTCTAATGCACCTATTCCGTGGCACTGGGCACCTTCTATGAGACACGAACTGTGGCAGTGAAATCTGATCTATTGCTCATGGGCCTACTTCATTTTACTACAGTCTCTCCTCCTTCTCCACCTTTCCCTTGCTTTTTCTCACATCACCAAGCAGAGCTGAATCACCAACCCCAAACTTGGCTGAGTTCCTGCAGCAGCCTTCTCTGTATGTCCTCTACCTCAGGCACTATGCTACACCATTTATCTATTCCTTTTGGAGTGCAGTCCACTAGGTATAGTCGATCAAATCACATTTCATTTTGGCCAGTGTCCAGATTCTGTGTTGGTAGTGCCAACCCATTATACAAGGGTTAAAATGGGTTTGTATTGTAGTTATGACTACATGACAGATATTCTGGAAGAGGGAATGTAAAGTTGTAAGAGTTGTGAGGTTTTAGCTGTGTAACGTTAGTTTAGTCTCTTTGATGACACTCAGGGTACTCCAGACAACTGCTTGTATCAGTTGAAAGAACACCTGAGATCAATGAAAGCCTGATCTCAGGCACAGAAGACCTTGGCTACACTAGTACGTTTACATAATGGCATAAACCCGATTTTGGCTAAAGCCCAGGTTATCTATCCATGGGGGGCTAACTGCTTTATCTCACGGTACATGGCAGTGACAAATCCAGAACTTGGCCACGTCTGTTGAAATCAAATGTGGAATGTTTACAAGCGGGCATCTGCTACCGTTGATTATACAGTAAATAAGTTGTGAAATGAAACAAAAACACATCACAGTTAAAGTTGTATTAGTATTGATTGATTCACATCGATATGAATGGATGACATGACTAACAAGTGGTGGAAAAGTAATATGAAAATATTTGTTCAGTGAATTAGCGCGTTCTGTCCAAAACAGTCGCAGTCAACGTTTTTCTAATGTCAACACATTGGTATAGGCTACCACATAACTATCATCAGAAATATCCTGGTATGTCGCAACAAACCTTTGATCTCAACAGAATATTCAGTATAGAATGGGAATAGAGCAGTATCTTTCATCGCGTTTTATCACAAAGAAAATGGTGCATGGTCTTGATAATTTACATTTCATTTCTGTATTTCAAAGTGAATGAGCACAAGAACAGTGAGCGTCTAGCAGCGATTATCATATCATAGACATATATGATGCATGTATATATGTCTATGGACGGGATCTCAACCATGCGCAAAAGACGTCATCTCCAGTTGTTTTCTAGTTTCAAAAGTTACAAGCGCGCGTTGTCCAATATACAACCAAATCCGATCGAGTTATCTGGGGGTGTAAATCGGACTTCAGCTGGACACAGCAAATCTAGATTTGTGGAGTTACATGAAATAGATCTTCGATTTAAACCCGAAAACGCCAGAAATCTGGACACATGTAACCGCACTGACTGACAAAGTGTGTGTGTGTGTGTGTGTGTGTGTGTGTGTGTGTGTACGTGTGTGTGTGTGCGTGTGTGTGTGTGTGTGTGTGTGTGTGTGTGTGTGTGTGTGTGTGTGTGTGTGTGTGTATGTCTGTGTGTCTGTGTGTGTGTGTGTGTCCTCTTGCATTTTGTCCAAAGTCATGGACCATCCCAAGTCACCCATCAAACTCTAAGCTCTAAGTGTTCTTCCAAATTATGCAATTGTGTGCAGTGAGGGAGAATATATAAATTGGGGCTCCATATAAGCCTTTACTGAATCAGGCCTTTTAATGCCATGTTGCATAGGGGCCTTTAAGGCTGGATTTTACTTCTCCGTACAGCACGATTTTAGGCACATAGGAACGCCTTCAGGGAGCTGGAACGCCTTCTCAGGTAGCTGGAACGCCTTCTCAGGTAGCTGAAACGCCCTCTCCGTGCTCTCCAGAGCCCTCGGACAGCTCTCCGTGTCCCCGCAAAAATTTCTGTCGGCCCGTTCATGATGACGGATACTACTTGGCCGTGATTAGCCCACTACGACATGCAGAGGCTCACAAACAAGCCCTGTTAAAAGTACAACCGCGCACGAGAGTGAGATAAGCATATTGAAATTACATTTTTAACATTGCAAGAACGGAATGAAATAGCCTACACATTACACATGATAGGCATCTGCTACGCCCAAATAAAACTCACATTGTATGCTATACCAGAAGAGGCACAACAAAAGATATTAGTTTTTTCTTGTAAACTTGAAGTCCACGTATACAACGTAAGCACAGGATTTTTCAATATGTTGCGATCATTTTTCGAAATCTCCACTAAAAACCACTTGTTAGGAATGTCATCCATTCATATCGATGTGAATCAATCAATACTCATACAACTTTAAATGTGATGTGTTTTCCTTTCATTTCACAACTTATTTATTGTATAATTCAGATAGCAGTTGCCCCTTTGTAAACATTAGGCTACACATCGTATGGTCTCGTCACATGATCAGATAGAGATTTGACATTGGACAACAACACAAAAATTACCCAGAAATCATCATTGAAAATCTGACGAAAATACCGAAGAAAATAAGAATGTATGCATTTAATTGAATCGTTTTTTAATAGTTTCTATAGTGTAAGATAAGCATATAATTTTGTTGTAGATTGCTACTGTTTCTCCCACAAAAAATACCTACCATGATAGAGATAAGTTTGCCCTTTCAGGTGTATATATAACATTAGACAAAGTCAGAATATTGTGTGTCTGCTGACGCCTGCTGCATTTGAGCAGTGACAACGGTAGGTAAGTGACAGATGTAATGTTGAGGCAATGCTAACTAACGACAGAAAGACGCCATGGAATTGCATTCCTTTGGCAAATAAACCGCTACTGCGCCTGCAGTTGTGGTAATGAATTGTTTTCAGCACCCACAGCCGTTGGAGCACTATAACGGGACATAAATGCTAACTAGTACGTACTATCCGGCCGCCCGCCCACCCGCCCGACTATCCGACCCGACAGTTTGAGTACTTTAATGGCACCTTTAATGAATCAGGCCTGCACAGCCATGTTGCATAGGGGCCTTTACTGAATCCCTTTACAGCCATGTTGCATAGGGGCCTTTAATGAATCCTTTACAGCCATGTTGCATAGGGGCCTTTACTGAAGCCTTTACAGCCATGTTGCATAGGGGCCTTTAATGAATCCTTTTACAGCCATGTTGCATAGGGGCCTTTAATTAATCCTTTTACAGCCATGTTGCATAGGGGCCTTTACTGAAGCCTTTACAGCCATGTTGCATAGGGGCCTTGGCATGGGGCATAAGCCAAATAAATGGACTAGTGTTGAATAGTGTAACATAGTGGAGAATCAATCAGTGCACATAAAGCACACTAAGACAAGGAGACTAACTCTAATCCTATTGAGACATAATAGAAATGATGTAATCAATCAAAGCACATAAAGCACACTAAGACAAGGAGACTAACTCTATTGCTATTGAGACATAATAGAAGATAATGTAATAAATCAGAGCACATAAAGCACACTAAGACAAGGGGACTAACTCAAGCAGTGCACATAAAGCACACTAATACAAGGGGACTAACTCTATTCCTATTGAGACATAATAGAACATGATGTGTGTTGGCCTTCTTCAGGGCAGCCGTGTGTTATCTCTAAAAATATCAATCTCCATGTATCCTCCCTCCGTTGCTTCATGACAGCAGTAGTCACTCTGAGTAGCCCACCTTGCATGGTACAGCACTCCCCCATCAAGTGCAGGATCTCTGGGGGGTGTGTTTGGCATGGCCTGGTGGATGGTGGCATGATCAGACGGGCCGGGGGGTTTGGCAGAGTGCTCCTCCATACAGATGTCTTTGATAGGGAACACGTGCCTATGTGTGTGTGCCTCAGATCCTCATGTGTGTGTGCCTCAGATCCTCATGTGTGTGTGTGTGCCTCAGATCATTATGTGTGTGTGTGTGCCTCAGATCCTCATGTGTGTGTGAGTGCCTCAGATCCTCATGTGTGTGCCTCAGATCCTCATGTGTGTGCCTCAGATCCTTGTGTGTGTGTGTGTGTGCCTCAGACCCTCATGTGTGTGTGAGTGCCTCAGATCCTCATGTGTGTGTGAGTGCCTCAGATCCTCATATGTGTGCCTCAGATCCTCATGTGTGTGCCTCAGATCCTTGTGTGTGTGTGTGTGTGCCTCAGATCCTCATGTGTGTGCCTCAGATCCTTGTGTGTGTGTGTGTGTGCCTCAGATCCTCATGTGTGTGCCTCAGATCCTTATGTGTGTGTGTGTGCCTCAGATCCTTGTGTATGTGTGTGTGTGTGCCTCAGATCCTCATGTGTGTGTGAGTGCCTCAGATCATCATGTGTGTGTGAGTGCCTCAGATTCTCATGTGTGTGCCTCAGATCCTCATGTGTGTGCCTCAGATCCTTGTGTGTGTGTGTGTGTGCCTCAGATCCTCATGTGTGTGTGTGTGTGTGCCTCAGATCCTCATGTGTGTGCCTCAGATCCTCATGTGTGTGCCTCAGATCCTTATGTGTGTGTGTGTGTGTGCCTCAGATCCTCATGTGTGTGCCTCAGATCCTTATGTGTGTGTGTGTGTGTGCCTCAGATCCTCATGTGTGTGCCTCAGATCCTTGTGTGTGTGTGTGTGTGTGCCTCAGATCCTCATGTGTGTGCCTCAGATCCTCATGTGTGTGTGAGTGCCTCAGATCATCATGTGTGTGTGAGTGCCTCAGATTCTCATGTGTGTGCCTCAGATCCTCATGTGTGTGCCTCAGATCCTCATGTGTGTGTGAGTGCCTCAGATCCTCATGTGTGTGTGTGTGCCTCAGATCCTCATGTGTGTATGTGAGTGCCTCAGATCCTCATGTGTGTGTGTGTGCCTCAGATCCTCATTTGTGTGCCTAAGATCCTCATGTGTGTGTGTGTGCCTCAGATCCTCATGTTTGTGCCTAAGATCCTCATGTGTGTGTGTGAGTGCCTCAGATCCTCATGTGTGTGCCTCAGCTCCTCGTGTGTGTATGTGCCTCAGATCCTTATGTTTGTATGTGTGCCTCAGATCCTCATGTTTGTATGTGTGCCTCAGATCCTCATGTGTGTGTGTGTGTCTGCCTCAGATCCTCATGTGTGTGTGTGTGCCTCAGATCCTCATGGGGGAGCTGATGGTGTTTTTCCTGAAGGCGGGGGACACCCGGGAGAAGACCATCGTCACAGCAGACTGTTGCTACTTCAACCCCCTCTTCAGACGCATCGTACGCTTCCTGGGTAGGGGCATTATGTTCACATACGCAGAGACACACACACACACACATACACACCCTCCACATACACATACACACGGACACACAGACACACACACACATACACACATACACACATCCAGCTATACTGTACATCAACACTCATATGCTGTCACATAGATTACTTAAATAAGATTGCAGGTGAAGATCAGAGACTATCCTCAAAAGGAAAACAATATTTGATCAGATTTTGGTTCTGTCATCACCACAGCATTGTGTTCTTACATTTTGAAGGCCAAAAAGGAAGGCAATTACTGATTTGATGAATTAAATAATTATACTTTGGTCTTTTGACAATACTTCAAATATGATGTTCTCTCTCTCTCTCTCTCTCGCTCTGTCTATCTCTGCCTATCTCTCTCTCCCTCTCTCTCTCTGTCTCTCTCTCTCTCTCTCTCAGGGGTTTACTCGTTCGGCCTCTTCACCACCATTATCTTCGCAAACGCTGGCCAGGTGGTGACGGGGAACCAGACGCCTCACTTCCTGAGTGCCTGCCGGCCCAACTACACGGCGCTGGGCTGCCAGTCGGCCATGCAGTACATCACGGAGCGGCGCGCCTGCACAGGGAACCCTCTGCTGGTGGCCTCCGCACGCAAGTCCTTCCCCTCCAAAGACGCCGCGCTCAGCGTCTACTCAGCAGTCTACACGGTGGTGAGTAATGGGAGTGGTGCAAGAAGATTCATTATTCATTTGCTCAATTCCTCACACACACACATACACACACACAAACACACACACACACACACATACACACACGGTATACTGTAGAGAGAGGCAGGCATTACTTTATCTCTGTCTCTTTATCATGCTCACAGACACACTAAGGAAAGACTTGAGGTCGTTAGTCACATACAGAGAGGAGAGAAGAACATTTATCATTCCTACATGCAGTCGGAGGATGATCTTCACTCTCTCTCTCACACACACATACACACACACACACAGGGGTAAGGGGACATTCATCATTCAAGGATACACAGGAGGACGAGCTTTGTCATATGAAGGTCAGCCTTAGACAGTGTGGAGGTTCTTCTCATGGAGTGCTTATTCATCCAAACCCTGCTCCTGACCCGTGGTAGAGCAGGACACTGGGTTATGTCCTCACATTAAGGGCTCAGCGAAGGGGTTTAAATCAGAAGGCTGAACCCATCTCTCTGACCTAGCCTCTCTCAGATTGGCTTCAGTTATTGTGGTCAATACCTTTTTTATATGTTATAGATTCATTTATATACTTATTATTCAATTTTTATCAAAAAAATGTAACCCTAACAATACCTTTTTTATATAAAAAAGCAATAACTGAAAGGCATTTCCATCCCTTCAGTGAGGTTTTATGATGAATGTATATGAATATGTGACATACATTAATGTATATAGAACATACTTCACATTAACATGTACTGTTTATTCACATGAATGCACATGCAGATTAATACCCACCCATGTATTCTGGGTCTCTCTTCTACCTAGATGTACGTGACGCTGGTGTCTCGGACGAAAGGCACCCGTCTGGCCAAGCCTACGGTGAGCCTGACGCTGCTGTGTCTGGCCATGCTGGTAGGGGTGGTGCGCGTGGCCGAGTACCGCAACCACTGGTCCGACGTGCTGGCCGGCTTCTTCACCGGCGCTGCCATCGCTTTCTTTCTGGTGAGGAGACCACTGCTGCACAGAGCAGGAGGGGGGGGACTCTGGTCACGCCATGGGGGATGTTGGTCGGGAATCGATGCCATAGATTATTACTATGCATTGAAAGGGATTAGCTGCGACTCTGCATGCATTCATACAAGTGCCTTTCATGAGATTTCACCACATCTCATTATAAGTTGGAGGCTCAGTGAAGGGGTTTAAATCAGAAGGCTGAACCCATCTCTCTGACCTAGCCTCTCTCAGATTGGCTTCAGTTATTGTGGTCAATACCTTTTTTATATTTTATAGATTAATTTATATACTTATTATTCAATTTTTATCAAAAAAATGTAACCCTAACAATACCTTTTTTATATTAATAAGCAAATAAGGCCTCTGGGTTACTAAATATAGAGGGATTACTGAGCACTTAAGCACTAGGCCTGGGCGTAAACAGACTAAAGTTTGGGCGTTCTGTTTGTGACTGACTTCATGCCTGACAAGATTTTCTTTTGCTTTTATTTTACATTTGATTTACCAATTTAGTGGTTTAACACACAGATTGAATACTTTTGAATGACAGATTATCTGAGAAAAATGTATCTCAGTAGGTTTGTTGTCTGTATGGTTGTTTAGTCTTTCGCCCAAAACTGCTCCTGTCTGTCTCTCCCCTCAAACACCAGGTGACTTGCGTGATCAACAACTTCCAGCACGTTCCGCCCCCGCCTCCACCCGTGCAGCCCCAGCGGCCCGAGTCCATGCTGGGCGTGCCCATGGTCTCGCTGCCCTGCGTTGAGAGTCCACTCGAAAAGTTAAGTGGTTCCCAGGTAAGGGGCGGGGGTGGGTGAGCGGCCGGCCTGCGTATCACGGGGGACTCCCCCGTTTCCCCTCTGTCTTTCCCGGCTGACCCCTCCCCAAACGCCCCCCCCCCCCCCCCCCCCCCCCCCCACTCTTTGATCTGCCTTCACGCATGCCCACACCCTGTCTGATCACATACTCTTCCCTACTTACCTCCCAAACCCCCTTTGCACCAGCTAGCCTTCTTTATGTCCCTCCACCGTAATCCCACAATGAGTCCTACTCTCCTCCTGCATCTGTCTTAGTGTTCTCCACTTACTCAAACCCACACTGATCGACTCACCCAGTGACGCGGCCAGAGACAGCATGCACTCTAAATGGAGGAAGAGCCAGTTCGAGCCTCCCCCGTCCCTGACCGCTGTGTAGTGCTGATGCCTTCTTCATGTCACCTGTTGCTATAAGAAGGCTTGCCCCTTGGAATAGCCCTGAATAAGAGAAGACTAACACAGACAAGAAGAGGATCCCTTTAGAGGAGGTTGGAGAGGTGGAGAGGCCGTGTTGATCCTCTTCAGCAACGCATGAGTCTGCTGTTGGTCCTCTTCTACCCCACATTCACCCCCCACACACACACATCCCAGCCCCATTACTAGGAAAGCAATTTGGCTAGAGGACTTGAGTCAGCACCTAGCTGGCCTAAATTTACAGCCACGGGGACCTTGGAGCACCCAGGCCTTGTTAATATTCGATTAAACCTGAGCCTCCCGCCCCGGCTGCGTCTCCACCAGGCCAAACACACTCATCCCTAACAACGTCCCTCTCTCATGTCAGCTGTCATCCTTCCTCTCCACCCCAGCCTTGTCTTTGTCCATGTGGAAGTGTCCTCCACCGACCAAACCCCTTTTGCTTTCGTTTTCATGTACTATAACCCCAACCTCTGTCTGTCTGTCTGTCTATCTGTCTATCTGTCTGTTTGTCTGTCTGTCTGTCTGTCTGTCCTCTTCTTTTTTCTGCCTGTCTTTCGATCTATCGCTCTCACTCTTTCTTCCATTCTCTTTCTCTCTTTCTTTTCTTCCTTTCTCTCTCTTTCTCTTTCTGGCTTTCCCCAGCAGACTCCACGGGGATCACCATTTACTGAGATCACATGACCATCAGCCCTATCGGTTCCCCGCCACCCCCGATGTCCTCATACCGTCTCGCTCCATTTCCAGCGAAGTCTAGACCAGCCGGCAGAGCACTCACATCACTGCGCAGCCCACCCGGGCGCCAGACGCTACGCCACCCTCCACCGCTCCTACTCCACGCAGGTCTAGACCACCACTACCACCCTGCCCTCCGCCACCACCTCTATCATACTACACCCCCTCCCCATTCTCAGATCACTCTCCCCCCCCCACCCCCGCCAACTTCAGTGAAACTTTCCTTAGACTTCCCGACTGGCTGTCTCTTGTATTCCTGATCCTAAAACCCTGGGGAACCGATGGGTCCCATTTGGAGGGACTCAACAACTTAAAAAAAAAGAAAAGAAAAAAGACTGCAACTCTCAGTACAGTGTCAGGTGTTTCTTATTTATTTTGTGTGCCTGAAGAGGTTTGTTTGTATGTTTCGTCTTTTGATATCAGTTGTTGTACTAAGTATGAAGTAATCTCAACGGTGTCCGATTTTGAAAAAAAGGTGCCAGCAAAGTGAAAAAGGATCCTCCATACTGGGGTGTCTTCTTACTTCTGAAATGCACTCCGCTCCTGGGAAAGAAACGGCTCTGTCTGCAGCTAGAACCACACAGGCGCCATCTTTTTACTCATCACCTCAAGTTGTGAAGCATTCCTCAGAACCAAGAGACCTACAAGGATCTCCGCTAGATGCTCAGAGATCTCCAGTCTATGTATATGAAATGTAATGTCACACTTAAGAAAACTGCCAGAGAACCTCACCCTGTGGACTATCCCTGACATAATGTAAAGAAACATACATTAATGTGTATTTACTCTCTGCCAGCATCCTGGAGCATCTTAGTAGTCTGGACCCTCTTACTGTCTGTGCTGGCTGTACTGTCAGTAGTCTGGACTATCTTACTGTCTGTGCTGGCTGTACTGTCAGTAGTCTGGACCATCTTACTGTCTGTGCTGGCTGTGAGTGTAGCTCAACTGCATTCACCACATCCAGGAACCACCCCCATCTCCACAGAAATTAAAACAGAACGCTTCCTCTCAGACGCCTTGTCAGCCCCACAAACTATCCCTTCCTCTCCTCTCTCCTCTCTCCTCTCTCCTCTCTCCTCTCTCCGTTTACAAAGATCAAAGAGTTCGCAATTCTTCTCAGGAGAACGATACATAAACAAACAAAAGAAAAAAAAAACTCAGTCCATCAAAACTGTCATGTGTTCCAGAGCAAGGAGGAGAACAGCTAGCAGATGACGAGACGCATCGGGCTTTGAACCGTTCTTAGTGTTTAGGGGAAACCTACATCTGTTCAGTCTTAGATGACGTCCATGGGGCAGGAGGGCCTTGGTCACCAGCTTAGCCCCCTGCTTATGCTTACAGACAGGGGCCACCACACAGGGACACTGTAGTAATGGGACACTGGCATGCAATGCACTTGGCGAGAAATCTCGCGTCGAGCCATATTATCATGGATTTGATTGTGTACATGTAAATCTCAACTGATTTATTTCTGATATTATTCATGGCTTTGTTTTTTTTTTTCTGTAGATAGACGTGTAAAATGTTGTTCACATGTTTGTGCCCTTCACCTGGTGTGACAGTTTTGCGGGTCTTAATTTTGCACAGTCTCTCTACTCGCACCACGCCCTCTTTTAGATGATGTCCTTTGACACTGTCCTCTAGCTTATTGTGTTTTCACACTGTTGACTTTTTTCTATCTCTACTGTCACTGTGCAATGTTAGGTTTCCCCCTCTGCTGGATCAACACTAATTCACTCATTCACGCACCAGAAGAACACAAGAAGCGTGTCACATAAAACACACACACACACACACACCCTCAGACACACATTCCCTGTCTTAGCCTCCAGCCTTTG
>NC_137916.1:4108327-4125827 GCF_963457725.1 Sprattus sprattus | reverse complement strand
TTCAAGGCAGACAACCCAGAGCTGCAGCTGGCGTGGGGCCCCCTGTCTCTCGCCCTCCCTCTACCCCATCACGGGCCACTGAGACCAGGCAGAGCCCTACACAAACAATTCAATTCAATTAAATTCAATCTTATTTGTATAGCCCCATAACAATACAATTGCCTCTAGGCACTTAACAGAGCCCAGAGCCTAAACCCCCTTAGTGCATGCACAACGACAACAGGGGCAAGGAAAAACTCCCTGTTGGGCAGGAAGAAACCTTAAGCAGAACCACGGCACATAAGGGGGGACCCATCTGCTTGAGGTCGGCCGGGTGGAGACAGGAAGGTGGGACGGGGGGAAAGGGGGAAGGGGAAGGGTTGTGTGGCAGAAGGGGAAAGGAAGCAACAGGGGTTATACACAGCCAGCATTTGGTCACTGGACATAATATGTATACAGACATCTGGTGGTAAATACATGATACAGGCAAGACCAGATTACTGTGCCAATAGGGTTACTGTTACAGGGGTAAGGGATGTAGGGACAAAGAAACATTTCAGTGGTGGCAATAATGTATATTGTATATAAATGTTAGCATAGGGTATTGGGTAGAGTAGGTGTACGGCAATGCAGTGGCGGTGGGTGCGATTGGCCGAGGGTTTCTCCAGGTAGACCAGGTGGAGAGACTACGGCAGCGTCCCATAGCGGAGATAGTCTTGATTAGTAGGGAAAGAAAAGGGAGAGAAGGAAGAAAGTGAGTGGGTAGAGTTCAGCTGTCCATGTGCGTAGATGCGGAGTGGTGGGGGTGAGGAGCAATAGTTCCATTTCCATCAGCGATTGGAACATGCTATAGGGGAGAGAGAACATTTATGTTAGTAGACATCAATTTCAGAAACAGATATGGATATGCATTTGGGTAGTAGATTTAACAGTAGGCAATATGGCTATTTTATCAGTGTTATTATAGGCAAAAGCAATATGATATGGAAGGAGAGAGAGAGAGAAAGGGAGAAGATATATTTAGTAATGCTGGCATTTGTTATTAGTGTGCTTGCAAGCACACTATTGTTCTTCTTAAGTTTTATTTATTTATGCCGGGGCCGTACATGCATCCACTCGGCAATGTTTGAGACGGTGAGATGATGGTGTGGACAAACCGAGTGGCTGTATTGTTCGTTCCATTGAAGTATAAGCTGTTATGCCGGGACCATACATGCATCCACTCGGCAAACAGAATACACATTTGGCTAGCGCAGCAGGTGATGGGTTTGTTGACGCAATTACTTTTGGCTATAGGATGCACTAAAGAGGAATGTCTTAACACACACATACACACACAGACACACACACACACACACACACACACACACACACACACACACACACACACACACACACATAAACACAGACACACACACACACACACACACACACACACACACACACACACACATGCTGGAGGACAGTCCCCAGACGGCAGACTGCAGGTGGCGTTCTCCTTTATCTTTATTTGTCTGTTTGTTTTGGCTGCCTCCTCTCTCCATCCCTGTTATTGGGCACAGACAGTCATCCCAAGGAGGCTGCGCCTGGGCTCTGGATCTCCTTCACAGTTCACAATCTGATGGATTAGAGGCATTACGGGGGCCTTCGCCCGGCTGGTCCGGGGCCAGCGAGGCTGGATTGTTAATCATGGGCGAGCGCTGGCAGTGGCTGTTTAACACTGATCTCAGAACAGCAGGTGTGGGGAATGAGCGGCTCTGACGGGCTGTTCCATTCAGAGTGCGGCTGAGGTCACGGAGGCTGTGATGATCATCTGCAGAAAGGAGGGAGGAGAGAGAAGGGAGGGACAGGGAGGTGAGAAAGAAAGAGAGGAGGAGGAGGAAGAGAAGATGAGGACATTCTGTCTATCAATTAGTGGCACAGACAAGAGGGAGGGAATGAACTGAGTGAGCTGTGTGTCCATAATCACACACACATTCAGTGTTCCACATTTCAGGTTCTCTCTCCCTCTCTCTCACACACACACACACACAGACACATGCATACACACTGCAGCAGGGTTTTATAGGATCATGGAGATGTTCTGAGTTTTTTCTTATCCATTCGTAACCTTAGAAAGAGGCATTGATGTGTGGCTAGTCTGATATCTTTTAGGTGGAGAAATGTCATGTCATGCAGATTCAGTGCTATGGATGTGCCCAGGCAGACTATGGAGGTGTCTGAGATTAAAAGAGAACAATATAAAGGGATGACTGAATGCATAGTCTAAAAGGATGGCATGTATAATATATGTACGGTTGCAAAGGGTTCTGTAAATCCTGACCATGGTTAAAAGAACATGCCCTGACTCTCTGTGTAATGTCACGGTACAGCCCAATACTTCTTTTATCTGCATACAACTTCAGATAGCTACTAACACATTAATTCTACTCTTGCATCAGTCAAACACAGACAAATAGAAGGAGCGGAACCAGGCGAAGGACATGAATGTCAGCAGTGATTACCAATGATCTGCACAGCTGTTGCAGAAAATGCACTGTGGCTCTCAAACACACTGTCAAAAAGGTACAAAATGATATCTTTGGTGAATAATAAGGCATCTAATCATTTCTACTGAACCTTATTTACATAAGTGTTTGCTATGGCTATGATTTGGCAGGTTGTGTTCATGTCATGCTGTTCATGGGACAACTGGAAAGGCTTTGAAATCAACAAATTGTTGTGCTTGTTTTATATATATATACAGTTTATATACTGACATTGACAAATGTATGGCATACTGGTCAATATAAAGCTTCAATTTAGTACAATTTAAATTTCTAGCATTAAGATGATATTAATCTCCCATATTGGGTAAAGGAAGACTCTTCATTCATTCATGTGTTGCTCTTAACCAATATCCAGCTGACATTTGCCTTAGATAGACTCAACTATCTCACAAGTTTGCCTTAGATAGATTCAACGAACACACCACTTTGCCTTATATAGACTCAACTAACACACCACTTTACCTTATATAGACTCAACTAACACACCACTTTACCTTATATAGACTCAACTAACACACCACTTTACCTTATATAGACTCAACTAACACACCACTTTACCTTATATAGACTCAACTAACACACCACTTTACCTTATATAGACTCAACTAACACACCACTTTACCTTATATAGACTCAACTAACACACCACTTTACCTTATATAGACTCAACTAACACACCACTTTACCTTATATAGACTCAACTAACACACCACTTTACCTTATATAGACTCAACTAACACACCACTTTGCCTTATATAGACTCAACTAACACACCACTTTGCTGCTTTCAGTGCCTTCTGCTCCTAAATGTTTCTGGTAGAACTGCTGGCTATGACCATAATTATAACTTTTATATCTGTCGTTCTGATAATCCTGCCATACATTCAAAACATTTTGTATACGTTTCTTTTTTCGTTCTCATTCTTGGATGCAGTAAATTGAATCTCTCTTTGAGAAGTCTACAATATATCTACATGTGTTGGTGGTGTTGGTTGCTTATTGGGCGTTAATGTACTACAAAAGCTCTTTCACCCGCTGCACCAATGCCAGCTCATGCAACCTGCAGTAGCATTCTAATGTTACGATTCAAATGGACACAAGGCTGCCTCTGACTCTGCTAATGAATAGAAAACCCTTTCATTGTACAAAAGGCATTTGCATTTAGTAATTGTACCACTAGCTCTCAAAAAATGCATGCAATTTTATTGATTTGGCCTTTTTGAGGCCAATGGCTGACAGGAGGACACTCAAGCTTTGTGGACGCCCAATATTTTGCTACATCAGCCCTTGAAATGGTGTTTAGATACATAACATCCTGACGCCCGACCCGAGATACAGCAGCATTAAGTATTAATGTCCGTGCGACGTCCACGGCGCTATTGTTCCGCCCTCTAGCCCACTGCTCCCCTCAGCACAGGCGCGCTCGATGAATACCCTCCCTCTGAACCCTTCGCTAGGGCCCCCCTCACGCTCCTGTATTATCCTGCCCGGAAATTGCATTTTCAACGCAGCCGGGCCCCATTATGGAGGAGAGGCGACATGCTGTAACCTTTTTAAAAAGCCATTAGTGATGTACCTGCCCCTCCCCACACCCCCTCCCGCCCCGTGCCCAACAACAGCCCCCTGCCCCCAGCCCTTTCTTTAAAGCTTCTGTAATTGTATTAGCAATCTTCACCACACTGACCATTACCCTGCTCCCCATGAGGGCCTTGGCCTCCCGCTGCCTTCAACCGGCAGCTGAAGCAAAGATGAGGAGAGACTGACGTGGCCTGACATCAGCAGCGGAGGGAGCCAATCAGCAGGGAGCACAGGGGAAATGAAACATCCATATGTATGTTGAGCCAAGGCATGGTAATTGGTGGCTTCTTTTGTTTGTCTTTGAGACTGATGACAAGAAGAAGAGAAACAACGTAATTCTCAAGGAGCCCAGTGCCAAGGGAAGCCACTTTGGACAATTGCAGCCTTCTCTCTCTGCAGGGGGAACCCGGCTGAACCCAAGAACCTATGGAACCGCAGCGGTCCATGCTGCAGTATGGCCCTGGCGCTGCCCTATAGCTATTTCTGTCTTGCTTTTGAAGAGGAGCAGAGGAATGGTTTAGTGCAAACAGTGTGAGAAGGACAGAGCAAGCTGAGGCAAGCCACAAGCCACAAACACAGGCACACATTCACTTACAGGCTCCAGGACAAGCCCCCGGAATATTAGAGAACCACATCCACAGATCTCAGACTAGACCATTGTTTAATAAGGAGGTGAACATATACTTTTCTATGTATTTATTAGGAATTTAAAACTATTTTGGTCCTCCACTGCAGTTACTGTAAACCAAGACTACAGAAATTCCTTTCTCTTTTTCCTTTTCTTTGTAAACGTCCAGGGGAGCTGAGGGCTACTCATGTAACCTCTTACCTTTCAGCCCTGACCTCCCTGAGAGCTGTGTGACTCTCAATGCCCAGGCTTCATCTGACCAGTCTTCTGGTTACTTGCACCTCTCCATGCACCAAAGGATACAATAGTGAGAAAATGGCCGTACTGTAGTAGCAGTAGTAGTAGTGTAGTATGCTAAATACCTGACCTTTACCTTTAGTAAGCACTGCATTTTAAGAACCAGTTTAAGCCTATAGCCTTTCTCATTTCTCTGCTGTGAATCTGACTGATGGAGAAATAACTTAAAACCAAAAATTGACCTTAAAGTCATTTCTACAAGTTACTGGAAGCCAGTGCAGAGCAGCTAAAACTGGACTAATGTGCTCTCTCCTCTTGGTTCTGGTTAATAGCCAAGCTGCAGAGTTTTAAATGAGCTGAAGTCTCTCAGTTGTTTTTCAGCATCTTTTTGATTTATAAATGGCAGGACTTTAGCTATGTTTTTAAGGTGGAATAAATATGTTTTTGTCACCTTGTTAATGTGAGACTTGAGGCTTAAATCTGAATCTAAAATAACACCAAGACTTGTAACCTCCGATTTAGTCAAGGTTGTTAATTTCCCCAGATTATTAAAGTGCATTTCTCTTTTTGTTTTAGGGCCGACTAGTAGGATCTCAGTTTTGTCCTCGTTTAACTTTAAGAAATTATTGCTGCAGCATCACTTGGTTCAGCAGAGATATACAGTTGCGTGTCATCCGCATAACTATGGAAACATACATTGTGGATGTAAATCATACACAACTCTTGACAATGTTAAAAATAAAAAGACATGTCTAACCACTCTGAGATACTGCATGTTAAAACTCAAACTGCATTTCTAACCACTCTGAGATACTGCATGTTAAAAATGAAGACATTTCTAACCACTCTGAGATACTGCATGTTAAAAATAAAAATACATGTCTAACCACTCTGAGATACTGCACGTGGATTGTTGAGGAAGATGGTGCGGTAGGCAAAGACCAGTTCAGGGACCATAACAGGATAGTTAAAGAACCTCTCTCTCCATCTTCACAATTAGATGCTATCTTCTAAGCAATAGGCAATTTGGAGGAGTATCCACGGTAAAATTCTCAGAGTGAAAGAAGACAGTAATTGGAGTTTGCTAAATGGCAATGGCACTGCACATGGAACTGGTTTCTATGGTAATTTTAGTGAAGAAACCATTGCTTGCTAGTTCCGTACACCAGCTGTATGGTTCCAACTGATGTAAATATGCATATGGCAGATTTCCAAATCTACAGTACATACCAGATACATGCCAGATACAGGCCAGATACACGCCATTTGCCAATTATGTGCGGGTCCAGTTTGTTTCTGTTAGACGAACAGACAGTCATGCTCTCAAAGACACATCAAGAGGTTTGTGGGGAAAAAAACTGTTAAAATAATTGTACTGATAGCAGCAGATGGTATGTTTGCTTTAGACCAAGATCTTGTTTCCTAAATTTTCTTTTGTGTATTTAATCAGTGATGCTGTGGCTCAGAGCAGTTATACTGATGACGATTAGAACTAGAATGCGTTTCGTGAACGAACTGCGAGAGTGTGCTTGCTCTGTTGCGGCCATCAAGCACAAGCAACTGCAGTGGCCGAGTGCGCATATGTTGTTGAGGGGCCTCACAGACTGATATCTGAGAACAAAATCTGTATAGTACTGTGTTTTTCTGTGTTCAGTACAACGTTGAATGCAGGTTGTAGGATGAATCTGCCAGCCTTCCAGTGTAACCATCTGCAGTGACACTGAATACACCTTTTTGTTTTCAACCAATATATTTTAGCAAGCAACCAAGCTCAACCATTATATTTTTTTGCTCCACTGACGTTTAGACATATGAGGGTTGTTGTTCTGTTTTTGTTTGTTTGTTTGCTTGTTTATTGTGAAAGGGTCTAGTGTGTTACATTTAGCTTGGAGAAGTCTTAAAATAGGCTCCAAGTGACATTATCTCTTATGGGGTGTAATTATTCCTCCAAAGGTCGTGTGAGGGAGATTTGGGCTTGTTTTGATTTTGTATTGGTTGCGGATGCAATAAATCTTGTCTGTGCTTCAAATGTAAATATATTTATTGTCTCTCTATGGTGGAAATCAGATGTATTATGAAACTTGCATATTTACTAAGCACAAACATTTCAGGTGTCATGGTCATAATAGTTCCAGAGTTTCATTATACTGACTTACTGAGCTAAGTGAATTGTTGAAATTGTTATCTTGGTAAAAGGACACATCTCTACAACAATATATATGAAATGCTGTGAAATCTCATAACTAACAGATTTAGCTAGACGGATAGTTTTGACAGTTGAAAGTGGTGTCAATGATAATAACAACTGCCCAGTTAGCTAACGTTAGCTAGTGACATGAGTATTAACGAGTTAACAATGGATACCGACAGTTAGCATACCTAGCTAGGTAGCATTACCATTGGATGTGAATGACAGTTATGCTAGGTCTTGCTAGCCCTTGCTGTCCCCAAGAACGAGGGTGATTTTCACTTGACGAGCGGGGGCAATACAGTCATCTGGAGATGACTGTAATGAAATATGATTGATGCAACTGTCGTTCTCCACAACAACATGGATAAACCTGGATGGTTGGATATGTAGTTTCAGAACGAACGTCAAAGATCTTCAATGGTAAGACTTGTCTGTTGTGCCTCTGTTGGTGTCTCATAAAATGTGAGTTTTATTAAAGCATAGCGTGTGTATTGTGTAGCTATTTCATTCCGAGATGGCAGGGGAGTAAAATGCTCCGCTGGCAAAATAGATAACATGTTTTTAACTTCGGGGTTAATTCCCTTTCCTTTACGTCTGCTGCTGGTTAGTAAATACAGACAGCCGGAAAGGTTAACAAACGGAATGAAATAGCTACACATTACACATGCTATGCTTTAATAAAACTCACGTTACTCACATACTGGTTAACACTGTTAGAGCGGGTGTATAAACTGTAGGCTACCTGTAACTGTTGCCACTACATTCGTTTTAATATTTTGCACTCTCTATCTTACCACTCGTTCAGGTGACTGGTTAACACTGTTAGAGCGGGTGTATAAATTGTACCTGTAACTGTTGCCACTACATTCGTTTTAATATTTTGCACTCTCTATCTAACCACTCGTTCAGGAGTTGGTACAGCCAACTACTGCACACGTAGTTCCCGAACCACTTTTCCTCGTTACGTTTTCCATCCTTTTTCACACTGTGTCTCTGCGTCGATATCGGAGATACCTAGCAAAATAAACCTGAGCCTGGGTGAAGGCTAAATAGCTCGCTAGCTATCATCACTCTATTCACGATTGTATCAATTGTATATCTAGGTTTTCTTTGGTGACTGTTGTCGCATTCAACAGCACAACATATCCCGGGCCTTTTGAACTGTCTGTGGGTTGTGAACGTAAACAACTCGCTAGCTATTACTGCTGTATCATGATATAAAGCTTGATGGTGGTTTTCGATTTACAAGATTTTTATGGCATTTAAGAGATATAAAGCTTGATGGTGGTTTTCGATTTACATGATTTTTATGGCATTTAAGAGTAGGGTTGGGTACTGAGAACCGGTACCAATACGGCACCGGTTCCATACAACCGATACCTACCCGGACCGAAATGCAACGCAGATTTCGGTGCTTCCTTTCGGTGCCTGAGCAGATAATTTTTTTAAATTTTTTTTTTTTTTATTAAAATTTTTATAATTTAACAAAACTAGCGATAGCTAACGAGAAGTAACGTTAGTGGCGTAGATCTTTCTGAGTACGATCTGTATACTTTTTTGTGTTGATAACAGATTTCGTGGGGCACATATAAAACTGCTCCATCTCCCAATATAGACTCTCGCCTGTGTCGCTCACGCTGCATTCCGTATGGGACTAGTGGAAACGGGATTTGTGTTGAGGAGTTGCCATGGTAATGGGTTGACTTGCGTGTGGTTTCGGTTTCAAGATAAGTGTGGTTCTTGTAAGCAGAAGTTGGATACGCTTTATTAAACGGAGAGCTACCGTCTCATCCAAAGATATTCCTTCTCAATGTGAGTTCTTAAGAGAGCACTAACTTGGACGCTACAATAACATTGCAACAGTCTGACAGCGAAGAGCAGGCAGCCTTGCACAGAGCAAGCACAAACAGAGCTAGCCATCAATATAACGGAGAAAATGTCGAAAGGTAAACGATCAGAAGTGTGGCTGTATTTCGCACAAAAAGATTCAAACAACGCGACGTGCAGCATATGCAACAACAAAATTGCGTGTAAATGGGGGAGAGAACTCAACAGGCCCTGAAGCTAAACTTTTAAAGGGGCAGTACACATTCACAAAACCAGTGGGTTTAAATAAATGCAAACTAATTAATATTTGTTTTACTCTGAAGGCAAACATGCTCATATTTCTGCAAAAGTATTACTGAATGTGAAGTGTGTGTACAGAGTTTGTTATGTATTTATTTATATTTATTTAAGTATACTGTAAACAGTTGTTATATTATAAGTTAATATATTGTTCATAGTTTGAAGATAAAAGGTTTGAAGCCAAGTGTTTTGTATTTGTATTTATAGTATACCTTAAACAGTTAATATATTGTTAAATTTGAAGAAAACTATTTGCCTTGGCAATAAATAAGCCTAATGTCTTTAATTAAAAAAAAAAAAAAAGTATTGGTTCTGGCACCGTTTAGGCACCGGTATCGTTTTAAAAGTATCGGTTATGTACCGGTATCGGAAAAAACCCAAACGATACCCATCCCTATTTAAGAGAGATTCTCCAATCTCAACTGATCTAATTTCAGTGGCTAGAGTGGGTGACGTCACAATGGCTCAACATTCCACCATGTTAGTCAATGAGAGAAAAAGGTGATGAAAAAGAGGAATAAAAAAGGAGTGGCAAGGAGTACCGCCACGAAAAGTCATAGCAGGTTGGACTGGATCGGGCCGGACGTTTCGGTGTTCGAACGGCGTCTCTATCTCAATCGGGCGAGGCGTAGTTAGCTGCAAGAAAAACGGGCGGAATAAATAAATAAACTAGAATGCGTTTCGTGAACGAACTGCAAGAGTGTGCTTGCTCTGTTGCATGACCGAGAGAACAAGTGCCTTGGAATTGGGGCAGGTGTCAGCTCTCCAGCTCTCCCTGCTGGATGAGCATGCACAAATGAGTATGCATGAGTGAGTATGCATGAGTGAGTATGCATGAGTGAGTAAACATGAGTGAGTATGCATGAGTGAGTATGCATGAGTGAGTATGCATGAGTGAGTAAACATGAGTGAGTATGCATGAGTGAGTATGCATGAGTGAGTATGCATGAGTGAGTAAACATGAGTGAGTATGCATGAGTGAGTATGCATGAGTGAGTAAACATGAGTGAGTATGCATGAGTGAGTAAACATGAGTGAGTATGCATGAGTGAGTAAACATGAGTGAGTAAACATGAGTGAGTATGCATGCGTGAGTATGCATGAGTGAGTATGCATGAGTGAATCAACATGAGTGAGTATTAGGGCTTTGACTCCGAACTTCGAAATTCGAATATAATTTGAAAATAAATAAATATTCGAACTAATATTAGGCAGCCCTTAATATTCGAACTTGTTATGGGCATTATTTTTTTGTAAATGTCTTTGCTTGAACGTTGTTTTCAATTCAGATTCCGAAGCTTTTTCAGGCATGAAGTTGTGTGAATCGCGAGATCGTTAGCAAGGCTGTCATTGGCAGTGGCGGTCCGTGCATTTCACGACTAGGCCTTCAGCGATGTCCTACACGACAGTTAAACTGAGTGAATCCACCTCTTAATACCATTATTATGACGCCATGGCTCTCGAGCCATATATTTATACAGAAAGGCAGTATAAGTGAGCATTGCATCACCTTAACATAGTCGAGTACAACAGACTTTATTAATATTTCCGGAGCATTTAAAATCAATACACCCGTATTAACAATTAAGAGTAGTAAACTGTCAGTTATATGATCGCTTGGATACTGTCACAACTTCAAAATAAAAGGCGATTTTCAGGGATTAGTCTACAAAGTTTTATTAAGTCCACCGAAAGTATCCTATGTGAGCTTTAACAAGTTTGTCCACTAAACATTGCATTGTCCCACCTGCAAAGCAATTACATTAAACTGACCCGATCCTCACGATATCCATTTTTTTCTTGAAAGGTCCGTCTTGAAAATGGCGTTTCTATTATATTAGCGACCAGATCGATATCTCCTTCTCCTTCAGCCATTGTGGGTTGAAAATAAACTTAAATTTCCTTTTTCGCTAATTCACCACCACCATTCGCCAACTAAAATGAGCACTTCCTGAGGCACTGCGTCAGTCTGCCGCACTAGTGCGTATCCAAAGTATGTGTACGTGTCACGTTCAACGTGATGCCTGCTAGCTTGCCCCAATGTCGCCAACTCGAATTCTGATTGGTTATCACAACTGTCTGTTTCAGTTCATTCAATTTAAATGATTTAAAAGTTCATTGACGTTGACTGATACACTGCCCTCTGGTGGACAAAACATATACAACTTAAGTTTTATACCATATAGGTCTTACTGAAGGCATTTAATGGTCAAACTATTATTAATAAATATTCGAATATATTCGAATATTAATATTAATAAACAAACGAACTTCGAATATGATTTTTAGGCAAAAGTCAAAGCCCTAGTGAGTATGCATGAGTGAGTATGCATGAGTGAGTAAACATGAGTGAGTATGCATGAGTGAGTAAACATGAGTGAGTATGCATGAGTGAGTATGCATGAGTGAGTAAACATGAGTATGCATGAGTGAGTATTCACGAGTGAGTAAACATGAGTGAGTATGCATGAGTGAGTAGAGCCCTGGTATGGAAGGTGTCTCTCAATATTCCTAGTTATACAGTTGAATGGAGAGGGACAGAGAGAGAAGAGGACCCTTGAGACCTTGGCGCAGGTGCCAGTGAAGCACAGGTGCAAGCCAGTTTAATGACCCTATTATGATGTCATAATGGCACAGAGTTCTGCCATGCAAGTCTATGGAGAAAAAAGGTGATGGAAAAAGAGGAATAAGCACACTAATAAAGAAAACTTATGAAGAACAATACTGTGCTTCCCTTCGGGCAAGCACACTAATAAGAAGTTCCGTTTTTCAAGTGAAATAATGAGGGTTTCTGTCCAATAGCAGATCTAAACATGTAGTAGATTGGATGTGTATTCCCTCGTGGCTATTCTTTTCATTCGGTTTCCATTTAATATGTGACAGATAGCGCACATACTAAGCTCTCTAATATGCATCATAATAGTATTTGTGTGGCTGGCTATGGTTTTCCTGTGTTTTTTTTTTTTAGTATTAGTAAGGGATGCAAAACACATCATATAAGTATGCTGCCATATCTGATTTTGGGTACAGAATAAGTTATAACTCATTAATACATAACACAAACTATACAACGTCTCACGATATATACAAAAGCATACTAAGTGTTGGAGTGTGTGTGTTTGTGTTGAGTGTGATGCTGCTGGAGCTGAGACGCCTGCCTCGCACCCTGGAGCTGTTTTCCAGGTTGGTCTTGTTTGTGTGTGTTTTAATTGATGGTGAGGAATCAGCTTGACATTTAGTTTCCATTAGCAGGTGCTGGCATTGGCAGAGGGGTGAGTGGAGCTTTGATTTAGCCAGCCGGCAGAGCCCCACTCATCCAAACCCTTCCTTTTGTTGCGCCGCTCCTTCTCCCCCTTCTCTCTCTTCTGTGCGCACGGGTGAGGGGCCCATGCAAGGAATACAAATCAGACCTTTGACAGGAGCAGTTAACCTGGCTCTAAATATAGCCACTCCAGGGTGTGTGAGGGAAGCAGTGCTGTAAGTGAGAGAGGGGGGGGGGGGGCGGTTAGAAAGAGGGAAAGTGGGAAAGAGAGAAGAGCGAGAGGGAGCAAGAGAGAAATGAGAAAGAGAGGAGGGAGAAGGTGAGAGAAAAGAGGGAATGTGAGGAGGGGTGGGTGAAAGAATGAAAGTGCTGTAGAAGGAGAGGCGATGAGAATCTCTCTGGTGAAAACTTACAGTAAAACCCTTGAGATGGTGCTGCCCATCTATCTAGTCTGGCAGTGGATGAGCTTCTTTAAATGTCTGCCTGACGTTTGTGTGTGTGTCTGTGTGTGTGTGTGTGTGTGCGTGTGTGTGTGTCTGTTTGTTTGTGTGTAGATGTGTGTGTGCGTCTATGTGTGTGTGTGTGTGTGTGTGTGTGTGTGTGTGTGTGTGTGTGTGTGTGTGTGTGTGTGTGTGTGTGTGTGTGTGTGTGTGTGTGTGTGTGTGTGTGTGTGCGTGTCTGTGTTTGTGTGTGTGTGTGTGTGTGTGTGTGTGTGTGTATGTGTGTGTGTGTGTGTGTGTGTGTGTGTGTGTGTGTGTGTGTGTGTGTGCCGCGTATGCCAGAATGGAGTAGGAGAGAGGGTTGAATGGAGAGGAGAGTGGCGAATGAAAGATAGGGAGAGTGGGTTTAATAAGGCGGTTGTCTGGAGGGAGGAAGAGAGAGAGAGAATGAGAAATGTGTTCCCGCCACCAGGGATCTGAGGAGACTGCAAAAGAGGGGAGAGAGCGGGAGAATGAGAGAGACAGAGGGGGACTCGGAGAAGCCGAGAGGGAGACGAAAAAGGAGATGAAAAGAAGAATGACAGAGACAGTTGGAGAAGGAGAAAGAGGGCTGAGAGGACAAACAGAACTGGACCATCCTGGGTTTGTCCTTCTCTACTTTGCCTCGTGGGTCTAAGTCTGAGTGGACTGTGCTGATACTGTGGACAGTGCTGTCCCTTCTACAATCACACACACACACACACAGACACACACACACACACACAAACACACACACACACACACACACACACACACACACACACACACACACACACACACACACACATTCATAAATCTCTTTGGTACTCCAAACTGCTCCAATGACCAGACGTGCCACCGACACACTTAACCACATTTCTTCCCTTCTGCCCTATATTTTCTCTTTTTTTCAAAAACAAATATGGCCATTCTTGTTTCTTTTACAGTTCAAAATTCAATCAGCCAATGACACAGCATACCATTTTCAATCCAGTCAAAGACCAGCACCCCTACACACACATGCACACACACACACACGCAGGCACGGACGCACGCATGCACGCAGCATGCACACACACACGCACGCACGCACGTACGCACGCACGCACGCACACACGCACGCACGCACAAAAAAACACACACACACATGCACGCACACACACACAACCTGGATGGAAACAGCCAAGACAACCTCTCGATCCGCATAAGAAATCTTCAGTCCACAGAATTGCGTTGGGTAGATATCTCTGGGGCGGAAGGATGGATGGCAGGATGGCCAGATGGCTGGGCAGGCCTGTACACCCACAGAAACAGACGAAAGGGCCGGTTGGAAGGAGTGGCAGGAGCAGGGTGGGTGGCATCTCTCTCCCGGAGACAGGATGCAGAGGTCCCATTCAGCTCGCCTGTGTTGCAATGCCACGTCTGAACATCCCGTGAGATTGGATTAGGGGATTTTCACTGTCACTGCCCTTCTCACAGATACATACACACACACACACACACTGACAGACACACATTTACACATGTCTATACACATGGGATTGTACAATTGGATAATACCTGCATTAGAGTGTTAATTTAATTAATGAGCTATTTAATAAGGAAGATTCGGGCAGTTTGTATTTATTACTTTGTTGTTCTTTTTGCTTAGGTCAGCATGGAGCCTACCATTGGTGTAGTCTTCTGCTGATATACGTATAGTATTTATTTATGCCTGCTCTTCCTGGACTCTCCACTTTGCACTATTGTTTATCCATTGCACTGTTGTATTGTATTGTTTTGCACTGTTGTATTGTATTGTTTGGCACTGTTGTACTGATTTGCACTGTAGTATTGTTTTGTGTTGTGATGTATATATGTGTAATATGTGTAAGCACATTGAGAGCCACTGCACCAAGACAAATTCCTTGTTTGTGCAAACTAACTAGGCCAATAAAAGCTGATTCTGATTCTGATTCTGATGTGGGAGCCAGGTAGCCTACCCTTGGTGAAGTCTTCTTTAGGGTTAATGTGTGAGCCATGTAGCCTACCCTTGGTGGAGTCTTCTAGGGGTTAATGTGAGAGCCATGCCAAATTGCAATGCACATAATGGAGCTGTAATAATAGTGATTTATATAGACCACATCCAGGCATGGTAGATTTCCTAATGGTGTGGGATGTGAGTGAGAGAGTGTGTGTGTGTGTGTGTGTGTGTGTGTGTGTGTGTGTGTGTGTGTGTGTGTGTGTGTGTGTGTGTGTGTGTGTGTGTGTGTGTGTGTGTGTGTGTGTGTGTGTGTGTGTGTGTGTGTGTGTGTGGCAAAAAGTTATTTAAATCCCCATGTCTTTCATTTCAAAACTTTAAAGTACATTTAACTCTTATGAAAGCATATGTAGCCTAGTATTCAAACCTGATGTTTTTTTTTCGTTCATCCTTTCACCAGTTTACAGCATCAACACTGAACTTTCAGCCCTGTCTTAACCCATCAGTGAATGGAATGTAAAGCTAGATGGAAATGTCGATATGTCTAGATGTAAATGGAGAGCCATCTGTTGGCTCACATTTAGACGCTAATTGATGTAAATCACAGTCATGTTCTGGGCAAAGGGCTGAAAGAAGTCGATATTTTGACAATCAGTTCCTGGCATGATTTTAATATATTTTCTAGTCTTTGAATTAACTATTCAGTAACGTACAATCAGACGCGATTAGATGTTAGTCATTCATCACTAGCCTACTTACAGTATGTTTCAGGGCTATTACTGAGATTGTTATATTTTCGTAGCCATTATGGTAAATGGTAAGTTCCCTTGTAGATACATGAAGCATATGGTATTTGGATGTCATGCATAGACAAATATTTCCTTCTCTCTGAAAGTTTTTTTTCATCGTGTCATCATTTCAATTTGCTATATGATTGCTGAAATCAGTTGCGTGACCTGAAAGGGTTAACTGACAGCAATAGGTCTTACAATCGGATTTCAGCGGCTCCACCGCGCCCCTTTTGACCAGGTTTGGCTCAACAATGGGAGACAGGACAGGGTGAGCGGTACTGAACCGGACCAGAGCAGGGAGGAGGAGGAGGGGGCGAGGCCGGGGACCGGCAGAGATGTCAGGAAACAAGGTTCTATTCCCATTCACTCTTTTGGGTGGCATCGGTATTCGGTTGTGTGTGTGTGTGTGTGTGTGTGTGTGTGTGTGTGTGTGTGTGTGTGTGTGTGTGTGTGTGTGTGTGTGTGTGTGTGTGTGTGTGTGTGTGTGTGTGTGTGTGTGTGTGTGTGTGTGTGTGAGTGTGTGTGTGAGAGAGAGAGAGAGAGAGAGAGAGAGAGAGACAGAGTTGGAGGGGGCGTTTCCTCCGTTGACTATTATGTATTTTTCCAGTGGGCTACACTACCAGAATTGTGCTGTCGATTTCCGACTGTTTTGAAACACGGACAGGATCATTAAGAAAGGGTGAGTCGTTGAAATTCGTTTTGCGTGTTAATATCTGCGCGGGTGTCGATCCCGCTACAGACCGTTTAGTGCCTCTAAACGAATGAAACACAGAGCCCTTGCCCGATGAAAATTGATATTGATTGAATTAGCTAAAGATTGTCAATCCAGAAGGGTTCTGAAATACTCGACACTGTGCTTTGTTGTGATGATCTGTACCGTCCTTTCTTTTTCATGTTAGTGTTTTAAAATTAGTCCGATTGCAGTGTCAGTCATGAATGCATTGGTTTTATCGAGGTAAATGATAGCCCTCCGTCAAGTGGGAAACACTTTGTGTGCCGGACACATCATAAAGCTTTGGGTGTGTTTTTCTCTAACGTGGCTCGGCTTCCGTTTCTACTCATCTTCGCTTTCAATGAATGACTGTCACGTTTAGTATCTCAAGGAAGACAGTTTCCAAGGAACATTCTTAAAATTGTCACAAAGGTAACTTACAAAAAAACTTAAATTGTGAATGCACTGCGATATTTTTTAGATGCTGTCCATGGTGAATATAGCACGTTTGCTTGGCTGAAGGTCTACAACTGGTGACACTACGTAATGGAAAAAGAGAATTTCTCAGTGACATTTGTCAGTATAATGTTGTCGTGAATATGTCTGTAGTTGCATAGTAGGCTATGTAGGCTACTTTTTACCATAACAGTACACTCTGTACATTCTGTGGACAATAAATAAACCTCACATTAAGTATAAGCCCTCCTGTTATGGATAGAAGTAGCCCATAGCTTTAAGGCCAAGTTACAGGAATGCAGTCACTAGATTTCCACTCATTTGATTTGGTGTCTATCCTTTTAGATCATACATACGTGGTGCTTAATTCCCGTAAACATCTTAACCATATGTGCTGCTGCTATTGGTTTTGGTCTGACTGTATAATTGGATTGCTAGTTTTAGCCAGTAAAAATGTGCTGGTCTCAATTTTGTCTCTCTCATGCTGCTTGTATGGTATATAAGCACAATAGTGAAAGTGTTCAAGATTTGATTTGTCTTTTTTTGCCCTGTGTCCCTCTTGTGTGTCCAGT